>NC_029790.2:133197015-133202048 GCF_000816755.2 Arachis ipaensis | reverse complement strand
TATGAATATTATTTTTTTAATATTTTTTTTTAATAATAAAGACCTAATTAACAAATTTTAAAAAGAATAAGGACTTGGTTACAAATTTATAAAGTATAAAGACCTATTTACAAATTTAGTAATTTATAGGAATTTCCGATTAATTAAACCAAAAATAAACTCAAAAGTAAAATTAAAAATCATTGAGAAACATGTAAAAACTGTATACAGCAATAATGTCCGAAGAAATTGGATCATAAACAAGAAAAATACAAGACAGCTCATGAGATGAACTGATTCATGGAAGATCACATGCAATCTTACAGTCGAAGGTATTATTTTGACAATTTGTTGTCTATATGGACCAACCTTGTCTGCAGTAACTGTTTATGGCTATCCCCAATAATACAATATGCTACCTATATATATATATATATATATCTTCATTCGGATCATAAATAATATGGATTAGTCAGGTGGTTAATATTTTATTATTAAAGTCCAAATTTTGAGATTTTATAAATGTAATTATTTTCGTTGAGAGACTCGCTCATTATAGTCAAATGTGTTTGATTCAAATCAGGCACATATTAGATACACATAATCAAATGAAAAGAGTCAAAAGGTCTTAAATACGAAAAACAATGTTTTTTTTTTTCAATTTCTGAAATTAATTCAAAATGTCACATTATCTCAATCTTTTTTTTTTTTAATTTTATGAAAGAAATAATTAAGTATAATTTGTTATTTTTTTCAATACAATCCTATGAAAGAAAAACCAAATCGGCAATTTCTAATAAATTTTATAAACAAAATGTTTTTTTAGACTAAATAAGCTGTGGAGCTTGAGGGAAAAGAGTTAAAAGGAAAAGACAATTAGACAAGAATAATTTGAAGTGAAAAATCAACTACCAGCCATAAGTTTGAAGCTGTAACATAAGTCACTTTCATTAGTCTATTCTGCACTCATTTCTGAACTATAATATTTGATTGAATTTATGTTTGTCCAAAAGGAACTTATGGCAATAAAAGGAAAAGAATCATGGTCAAAACAGAACAAATTTACATAGAATTATGGACACAAGTAAATTTATACATACTAATAGGTAGTCTATACCTAATAGCTAGAAACTTATGGCGAGTTTGCGAGTGGCTTTGAAAAGGAATCGATGGAAAGGAATTGCTCGATGAGTAGAGTGAAATTCGCTTTACTCATCGAACCATTCCCTTCCTTCGCTTTCTCTCCAAAATATCAACCTCCAAGATCAAATTTTTAGGTAATTGACCTTTAACAACCTGTGATGATGAAATTTCTTTTAGATGCAATTCACATGTAGTGCATGAACTTCAATTCAGCAGCTATACCAAAAAGGCAATCATGATCCCCCAATTCTTGTAAGGTGTGCAATTATTGGGGTCCAATAATGCAAAAACTTGGTTGCATTTGTGATTTGTCAATTTTCTTTGACTAGCCAAAAAATTAGTGGGGACCGGAAGGACGACGTCTCTTCTCCTTGCTTGTCAATCTACTTATTAAGACTGCGACAATGAAAACAGGTACAGGATCAGTATTCTGCAAGAACTAGATTCGCGACCGAATAGGTTTATCGACTCCTCCATGTTGTGTGTGCTTAGATTTATTTGTGTCTTTATCATTATGAGACTTGATAAACTCCAAGACTATGCTGGTTAACTCATCTTGATGATGTGTAAATTCGTGATCGGCTCTTTCTACAATGTGCAGTTCATGGTTAGATATGAACTTATCGAAATCTAGAGCATCTTCGGAGGGTACAGTTTCATCCTTGGATCCATGAACTGTTAGCACTCTGTACATCAACATTGAAGTGTGACTACCATGATAAAACTAGAACATGAAGGATTTGACATTGTCAATGAATATTTCTTTTACATGTTATAACAATTAAGAAACAATACCTGCAATCTTGAGGAATTAATAGGCAAGCAAGATGAGTAATAGTGGATAGGCGATCCATCAAACTTTCTTCAGTAACACGATATATAATGTTCCCTATCACGAAACAGAACATGTTGATCAGGGTAGTGGAAATAAATTGACAACACGAAAAATGCAAGCACCGTCCATAGAAGCTGATTTTAGATGCTTTTCGATAGCGACTATGCTATAACATTCACAAGGAAGCTTGAAAGTTTGATGATAAGGAGACATGTTGATGAAGAAATGTCACAATTCGCTACCATGACTGGAAATTATTAAAACAGAAATAGCAGACAGTCAGTCGCATCTGACTCGAAATAATTGTGCCGACCAATGGCAAAGAAGCAAGAGGAAAATTGACCATGACTTTCTGATTTAAAAATGACAAATAAATAGATGAATATCACTTGAACATTATTACCTTTCATTACTCACCTCTTCTATTTTTTACATCAATAAATCCATCTTGTTTGATTCGTTTAACAAAATTTTCGCCCAAACGACCTTCCATGCCCTTCAATAGATTAAACCGGCCAGAAATGTTGACAATAGCATGAACATCCTTATATTTTGAGGCGTATAACAGTGCCACGTTACCCCCTGCAGAAACCTTTACTATCAACATCTTTATAGATTGTCTGTTCAGTCCCTAACAACTACTTACAGTTTCATATGTTTCATATAGTACGCATAATTGTAATGTAACCTTTACTATGACCAACAATTGCTGTAATTACAAATTTCTGCTCACGAAAGTGTTGAATGACAGCACGCAAGTCTTCAACTTCTCTGTAGTAGTTACCATACTGAAATGAACCTTCACTTTCCCTAGAAGACAATAAAATGAATTATCAAGAAACAAATCAATGTTGTAAGTTATATATTGCATAGAAACATTTATATATTCAACTTTAAAATAGATTGACCCCTTTCTTTTTAGTGTCTCTTCATTAACTTCAGTCCCAGTTTCTTTCAGAAAAGATAGAGCCATGATTGGACAAAAATATATTATCAGAATATAAGAGGGCATATAAACAAAATATCATGGTAATGAGCAATCTATGATGCTCTCTGAGTTACTCATTATTCTTGGAGCATAAGCCATCATGCTGATCTAATAATAAACAAAAGAATATGATACACAACTAAGTCAAACTATATATTTATATTCATTCACTAAACAAATTATTAATATACATCATATAATTAAACATTTTATATTCTTCACACAGATGATTAGTACGTACCCATTTCCAGAAAAATCAAAGCGGAAGGCACTAATTCCATCATTTTCAATAGCAGCAGCAAGATTCACCATTGGAATCCTTTCCTGATAAAAGTGCATTATGATATTCAGAAACCTTAAAATTTCAGCAGCAATGTCATGCTATTAGATAGTTTAATCACTCCCCTATAGCAGAGCTCAAATTAGCTTCATACAATGAATTGTTAAAAATAAGAAAACACCTTGGAAGATTGGAAGCCATGGCAGATAATAACAAGTTGTGTGGATTCAGCATCGTGTAAGATCCCCACAAGATTTTCGCCATGGTAGTTTCGTATAATTATTCTCCGCTTCTCACTTACTGCAAAAGAATTAATTGGATCGTCCAATTTCAACATTTCATTGCATAATCATTAGATATGAGATCATATTATTAAGAAGGAAACTAATTCGTACCTTTTCGCATGATAGCTTTCGATTTCGTATGTTCCTGGAAAGGTTTAGGGTTCCTCCGCAATAATAATTTTTGGGGGGTAAACTTCAAAATTTTCTTTTTATTTTGATATTTTTAATAAGTGGATACTTGTTTAAATCCTAATTATTAAGTTACTATATTTTAAAATTTTTTCCATGACTTAGCTTACTTAGATCTGGAAAATCCAGTTTTATAATTGAATAATTCTCCACGTAGAAGCGTTTTTCTATACAAGTTTTTACAAGTCATGCGTTTCGAACCGTACTGCACGTTTTCACTGCACCTTTTTTTTTTGTTGTACGTTCTTCTTCCTCTTTCTCTTTCTCTTCTTCTTTTCTTTTGTTTCTTGCCTTCTCTTTCTCCTTCTTCATTTACGTGCTTTTCTCTCTGTTTTCTTTTTTCGTTATTCTCGATTTCCATTGTTTTTTAACATTAAGCTCTGAAATCGTTTTTGAAGAAGAAGAAGCAGCAGAAGATGAGGAGAAAGAGAAAGAGTTCTGAATTATACATAAGGTGTACTTCAACAAATTTTAGGTGTATTTCTGTAATCCTTTGGATGTATTTCTATAATTGTTTGGGTGTATTTCTGAAGTTCCATTATCTTCAAATTTGGTAAGAAACTCATTTTCATAGAGGAAGAAGAAGAAGAGTCGTTCATAATGCATAGTGAGTAGTGCGCTTTGGAAACAGGAAGTGGTTGAATAACGTTAGCACCCCTCTTTATAATTGGTTCTAGTAACTCCTAAATGTAATTATTGTTATGGAGTCAATCCTCTCAATTTCCTTGTAGATTAAATACTAGTGCAAAATCCACCAGTTACATAAAAGGTTCAAGGTAAGTTAGAGGTGTAAATACACACTATATTAAATATGTATTTCATATTTCAGTGAAATACTTCACATTTTAGCTTGATTCTCTACTAAAAACTAAAAAGTAAAAACACAGCATCCTGGGAATTTCATATTAACAGTAAATTTGCTTTTCCGAAAATCTTTGCAAAGCACACGAGGAAAATTTCAATCTTTGAGTCTTCTAAGACAACCTACTTTATAGAAATAACATTATCAAATTATTGAGTACAACAAATCAACGGTTCTATTTTGCAGAGTAACATTTGATTGCTTTTGTTTCTTTTGCTTTTCTCTTCCTCTTAAAAAAAGAAAAGAAAAAAAAAATATATCAACGGTTCTATTCTACAAGAGCTTCTACACAGTTTACATGAACTTTGCTCCTAGGTGCATAAAATCCCAGAAACACCAAATAAATGCTATCTATACATTTCATCTGGTAACTGCCACTGTATTCGTCCTGCTAAGATCCAACTGGAACACCTTGAGACTTGGCGGCGGCAGTGGCAGCAGCAGCCGCAGCAGCTGCGGCTGCAGCAGCAGAA
>NC_029790.2:133194500-133196988 GCF_000816755.2 Arachis ipaensis | reverse complement strand
TGCTGGACGGCGAACTGCTCTGCACCTCGACCATGTGCGGCTGCTGCTGCTGCTGTTTCTGGGATCTAACTTGAGCAAGAAGTGTTCTTATCTGAGTTCCTGAAAGGGTCTCATGTTCAAGAAGAGCATTTGCAAGAGCATGGAGTTCCTTGTTGTGAGTGGTTAGAATTGTTTTTGCATTGTTGTAAGCTCTCTCCAAGAAATGCTTCACCTCTTTCTCAATAAGAAGCCTTGTCTCTGAGCTCATGCTTCTCCCATCATCATTGTAATTGTGAGTGGCAAGTCCAGTCTCCTTTCCCATACCATATTTAGTAATCATTTCCCTTGCTAGCTTAGTCGCCTGCTTGAGGTCGGACGACGCGCCAGCAGTAACTTCATTTGCCCCGAAAATGAGCTCTTCTGCTACCCGGCCTCCCATGCAAACATCAAGCCGGGCAAGCATCTGTTTACGGGATATGCTGGTCTCATCCTTCTCGGGTATTTGAGTAACCATGCCGAGGGCCATCCCTCGGGGAACTATTGTCGCCTTGTGAACGGGAAGGGCCCCATCGGTGTGAATGGCCACAAGGGCATGGCCACCCTCATGGTAAGCAGTCAACTTTCGCGATTCCTCAGATATGATGGCTGTCTTGCGTTCACTTCCCATCATGATCTTGTCCTTTGCATACTCTAAATCGGCCATGGTCACAGCTTTAGCACCGTCCATTGCAGCCTTAAGGGCGCCTACATTAACCAAGTTTGCAAGGTCAGCACCAGAGAACCCAGGTGTTCCTCGAGCAATGACCATCAAATCGACATCATCAGCCATCATAACCTATAGTTGATTGAAAACAAAAATCCAGCATAATGTGATGTTTGCAGCATACTCTAGCCGACACGATAACAACTTTAAGAAAACAAGATCCTAGATTCCTAGCTGGCCATTGGCTAGGTCAGGGTTGGCGAACATTGGCAAAACAACCAAATAAGACGCATTCTTTGCAAGGAATAATTACCTTTGACATGTGCGACTCCAAAATCTGCCGTCTTCCTTCTACATCTGGATTGGGAACAACAACATGGCGATCAAATCGACCAGGTCTCACCAAAGCCTTATCCAATGACTCTGGAAAATTAGTTGCTCCAATCACAATTGTGCCTTCATTTTGTTTGAATCCATCTAACTCAACCAGCAATTGATTTAATGTCATCTTCATGTAAGTTTGGTCCTTCGCACTTCGGTTCCCTCCAATAGCATCTATCTCGTCAATGAAGATTATAGAAGGTGATCGCTTCCTAGCAGCGGAAAAAAGATCCCTGACCCTTCGTGCACCTACACCCACGTACATCTCATCAAATTCGCTCCCACTGCTTGAGAAGAAAGGAACCCCAGCCTCTCCAGCTATAGCTCTTGCCAACATAGTTTTTCCAGTTCCAGGTGGACCAACAAGCAACACTCCTTTTGGAAGCTTACCACCAAGCCGAGTAAAGCGCTGACACAAGGAAAAGATATGATCAACAACCAAATGGAGTAACTGATCAAAATAGCTCATGACATGTATCAACCAATACACATAAAATTGATATACGAAAACAGTAAACCAGATCCATACATAGAAATTTTAATCATCTAGCTTCGGAACAAGATAGGTACTCAGAGCTAGGGAGAGCGGAGCATGATAGGGCAGAGATGTCTACCTTAGGATCCCGGAGGTAGTGAACAATTTCTTCCAGCTCTGCCTTTGCCTCGTCAACACCTTTTACATCATTAAATCTTGTACTTGACTCCATGCTGGGTAGCACTCCTTCATGTTCACCAAGCCCTAGGAATGGAAAAGGTAAACTTAAGAACACATCAACAGATTCGGATTTGATAAAGAAAAATCATATGAGGTCATGTATAAATACCTTGACCAACTCCTTTATCCTCTACGAGAGCTCCTGCACCCGAAATCAACAAAAAAACAACTACAATGGACCTAAATGCACGCCATAGTCGATCTTTAAAACTCGCAGCTTCTGTAGCCACCATATGAACGGGTGAACTTGCAGTCCCGAGAATTCTCTCTCTTGCAGAAGTTCCCAGATTTCTAAAAGCAGAGAAACCACCTATACTTTCTTCCCCCCGCACATTTCTAAGAGAAGAGAAGCCATCTATGCTTTCTTCCTCCCTCACTGCATTGGGCATACCTGAAAACTCCAAATTTCTGATGACATAAGATAATACACTTGAAACAAGTACATGAAACTATTCATTAAATATAGTTTCCATTTTCCATCCTAGTAAATCACATTATTTTCTTAGCCTCTTGCGTGTGCGCTTTTAAATAACGTAAGAAAAATTATTCACAAGATGAAAAGGATAATGCGCAGGGCATGGGGGACAAGGGATCCTCAATAACCATAGCTTTGCAGAGAGATACACCTCTTAAAAGATTGTGCACCTTGCACCAAAAAGAAACAAGACTAAGTGTTGCTTGTTGAGTGCTTGATATTGAAAAACTTACAC
>NC_029790.2:133191212-133194382 GCF_000816755.2 Arachis ipaensis | reverse complement strand
TGGATCGACAGCAAAAAAATGCTAAGTTTTGCTAAAAGATTATGAAACATTATGTCTAAACATCTGCAGATAAGAAGAGATAGACCAAAATATGGTCCCATATAATTGAGCAAGGTTCAGTAAACCAAGTCAAGATTAATGAATAAAAAACATAGGCATAAATAACCATGAAAAAGTTAGCAGTCTAGCCAAATAATCACCTCTTCTCAATGTCTTCAATAATTCACTTTCATCCAGCCTATCAACTTTAACCAATGCTTTAATATATTCGGAAAGTGCTGAAGGATTAGTATGCAGAGATGGCTGACTTTCAAATAACCTAATTACAGCTTCAGGTTCGTTTCGATGGTAAAGTTCTTTCAGATGAGAAATTTCAACGGCTTCATCTGCATCACGTATTCGACGGTTGAAGTCACCAACATAGCTGGACTTGAATCTCTCTTGGGTGGACAAAAGCCTATTCCCTACCAAAAAATTGAAAGTAAGATCAGTTAACGGAAACTAAAGGACACAAGGGACACAACATCAAAGTACTTTTTGTTCAAATGAATAATACAACAAACACAACTAAACCTTGTCCTATTAATAAGGCATCATGGATAATAAGCCATTGGCATCTTGAACATAGGAAAATAGGCACAGATTACTTCAAAAACCAAAAGTAAATCAAAATCAAATAATCTGGCAACACATTGAATCTTAATATTTGTAGTAAGGAAAGCAATAATAATAATACTACATTTAGAAAAAGATAAAAAGAAATTCACTGTAGGAAAATCACTTTTACTTTTGTAAAAGATCTTTTAAAAAAATATCATTAAAAAAAAGATCTTTTTCGAGAATGGCGCCCAAACAAGCACTAACACACAGGATAGGAACATGCGATTTCTACCTGCACAATCTCTGAACTTATTAATGGAAAAATGGCCTCTAAGAAACAAATGTTTTGCCTGTCCAAATTCTGATTGTCTTCTTGAAACCTGTAAAAGTAAATTACAAAATTTATATGCAAAGGGTACAAGATATAAGATATAAATTATATGCAACGAGATTCAATTAAGAGCGCACCATATAATTGGTCAATAATTAACGCACTAGTATGTCATGCTTAAAACTACCTGACACTAATACTAATAGACAAAAAAAGTTAAATAATCCCTTCACTTGAAAAGATGAAAATTCTTTAAACCTATGTTACGGGCCTAAGTGTTTACTTGTTTGAACTTTGAAGCAGACTTATAAACCGGGATTGATGAAAGCAATAGGTGAAACCACTAAAAGTTTAGGTTTTTAAGAGATGGTTTAGGAAATGACACTATAGCATCCTCTAATCTATAATTCTATATAACCGACTCCGCTTAAGTATTCTCAGTTATTGTTTTTGAAACATTTAATTGTATTCGCATTTCGGAGTTCATGTGTAGCTGCTCTAAATTTTCAGAAAGGGAATACAGGGTACTGGCAGTTGGCACCATCAGTTTTTGGGTTAATTTGAGCTGCATTGTTAGCATTACAAACTCAAATTCTCTATCATTCCCTTAAAGCAAAACAATAATAAAAGATGAATACTAATGTGCATCAAATAAAAAACCAGCTTTCAGAAGCTGATACTTGAATTGGGAACCCCCAGAAGACCTTCATTTCGAAGTCAAATCAAACAACCCATCCATAAATGATCATATAACCCAACAAACAATCTTAAACATAACTTTTTCCCTATCATTTCTGATATCTCCAATATATTTAGTTCGATGTTATTATGATTATTGGTTACCGGAAAGAAAAGTTTGCAACTTTATAACCCTGAATCAAAATCCACTAGACCCATTGTCCATCCCAATGCACAGAATCAATAAAACAAATAAAAGAGAATTGGGTACCAATACCAATAATTGAAAAAAGAAAATTAGGGTTAATATAGGAAAAGTTACCTGCGTTAATAAAGGCCTCCAAGCCATGAGTGATTATTGGATGAAGAGAAAGAAGAAGGTGTGTGTCTGAATTGAAGTGAAAAAAATTGAAATGTTAAGTGAAGAGAAGAGAAGAGAAGGTTAATAATAAACGTTGGTCAAAGGGGGGTGTGACTTTGTTGTTAGAGCGTGACCTTCTCTGCCCTTCTTGTCTGGGACGCCATTCAGCAAATTTCTCTTCCCACCATTTTCTTAGGCACTCGTGGCTTTCCAGTTTCCACTTCCATGTCTTTTTTTTTTTCTTAAAAGAAATTCGTCTTTTTGGGCTTGTCTTTTCGTTGATGGGCCGAAGCCCATAATAAGTTTTTGCCAGTATTCGATACTGTTTGGACAGGAAAAACTTCTAGGGTTTTATATTTTTGCTGACCCAAGGGATGTATTTTGGGTCGAACAAGATCCTGAAAGATTGACAGTTTTTTCAAGTGAAAGTTTCACTGGAAAAAAAACAAAAACAAAAACAAGGTGACCACTCGCATGAGTTTATTTTTACGTGAAGAAGACGATAGTTATTTTTAGGAAAAAATTCTAAACGGTCCTCACAATTATTTTAAAAGATAACAAAATTCTTAACAAAAAAAAATTAAATCTGACTCCTGAGTTTTTTTTATGGGACTAATTAACTCTTTTGTCCAAAAAAATCAATGTTATGTTTTTTGGCACAGGAGTTAATCAGTCCCAAAAAAAATCAAGAATTAGATTGGGTGTTTTTTTTCTTGAGAGTCTCATAGTCTTTTCGAAGTAATTATCAGGAATCGAGTGTGATATTTACTCTTATTTTTATAAAAATATTTTTATATGAAGATAATATTATAAATTATTAAATAATTCAGTCAAACATATTTAGTTAGACTATCTAATGATTTGCATTATTATTTTCACATAAGATGCCTTCATAAAAATAATTTAGATGAAATATCATTTAATAATTTTTATTTATTGTCTTTATTGTAAGATAGGTTCATATGAGTAAAAAAAATAACTAAAGAACCCTTGTGCTTAAGATTGTGTTTGTTTTTTAGAATAGGACAAGATAAGATACTGGAAGCAAGACATAAAGGAAGATACACAAAATTTTGTGATAAATTATAATAAATTATAAAAATCTTATTGAATAAAAATAAAAAAAATAATAAGAACAATTAAAAAATATTAATATAAAAAACAGAGTTTAAAAAATTTAATTTTTTCATTCTTATTTAA
>NC_029790.2:133190667-133191161 GCF_000816755.2 Arachis ipaensis | reverse complement strand
CAAATGTTTGATATTTATGACTAAAATAATAATATAAAAAAAAAAGTTTGACACTAATGTTTTGTGCTAAATTCATTTACGGTCGAATCGAATGAAAATTCAGCGGCTGTAAGAAAAAGATGCCAAAATCTACGGTCGTTAGATCTATGTTTTGGGGAACCATGCATAAATGAGTCTAACCGAATGAATTAAGATTTATTTTGGTCTTGACTCTGTTAACCATACTTAGATTTATCCCTTTAATTTTATAACAATGAATCAAGTTGATCCTTTTGTCACTAACCTACTTGACATATACTTTACATATGCAGTTAACTACCACTAGTAGTTTAATGCCAAGCTGAAATTGCACTAAAGACATAGAACTAATTTATTGGTTTTTTAAGGGAAAAAAAAAAAAAACTTAATTTCTGTTAAGTAGATTAACGATGAATAAATCAACCTATATCATCATTATAAAACTCAATAACCAAATTGATCCTTATCTGATATCT
>NC_029790.2:133183009-133189799 GCF_000816755.2 Arachis ipaensis | reverse complement strand
TAAATATCCGCATCCGATCCGAAAATTGCGGATACGATCCGATCCGCAAATTGATCGGATCGCGGATATCTGCTCTACATCCGCGTATCCGATCTGCGGATCCGCAGATCCGCACTATAATAATTAAAAAATAAATAAATATATATATATTTGGTATTATATTTACTTGTTTGTATGTTTTAGTTAGTAATTATTATTCATATATTGTATTATTTTATTTTTGTTATTTAGAGAGAGTTTGATTAAAAATATTTTAGGAATAAATAAGTTTAAAAATATGAAAGAAATATTTTTATCGAATTCTTTTACATAGAAATATGATTAAAAAGAGAAGGTTTAATTATGCGGATATATCCGATATCCGATCCGGCACTAAAAAGTGTGGATATCATATCCGATCTGATCCGATGAAAATTGTGCGAATCGGATCGAATTTTTGACCATATCCGATTCGATCCAATCCGCGGACACCCCTAGTTATAATTACATGTGTTTACTTATTTATTTATAGGCAAATTTATCTATTTATACAATTTTATATATTATTAAAATTTATCTATTATTTTCTATATATAACATATGTTATTTTTATTTTCATATAATTGTTTATTAGACAGCAAAAATAAAAATAAAAAATAAGAGTAGAGAATAAATTAGAGGTCAAGGTTACAATGAATAACTTGATCATGATTATATTGCTCGCTATTACAACCAAACACTATTTTGTCAAGTTGCCAAAGCTCTCATAGACTCCTTCCTTGGAGAAAAATCAAATTTGTCTATGCTAATAGTACAAAATTTGTCATATGTCCATTGGCATTATTTGCATACTTTTGATAGATAGATAGCTGCACAACAAAATGGAAGTTTGTTTTGATAGTCTTCCCAGCTGAATGCTCCTCCTGCTTATTAGAAACGGAAATATTTGGTAACAAAAAAAAATTTGAGTTTAATTTTAATGTATTGATAGTATAAAGTAATTTACACAATCGTGTAATTATATCTCTGTTCTTTTAAATGACTATTTACGCAGTCAATAGAAAAAATAATTATATAATTATTAAATACACGTGTAAAATGATAATGCATCAAAACTAAATTCAAAAAATATTAGCAAAAAATCTTCAAAACTTATTACTTTTAGTTTTATTTAATGTATCTTGTATAAATAAATATTAAATAAGATAATTAAATTTAGACTATTTTTTGTGTCTCTAATATTATTGTATTAAAAATTAATTTTGTGTGGATTGATAAGCATTAACATTGCTATTAGCTCTCATTCTTTTTATAAATTAAAGATGTATAATAATTATAAATGTGAGATTAATTATGAGAATAATTTTTTATATTCTAATCCAAAAGTCTTTAATTTGAATATTGGAAATAATAAAATTATATATTGTATAGATGAATTGTATATTCATCAATTCTACAAACAAAGTTTGGATAGGGCTGTCCACGGATCGGATCGGATCGGATATGGACGAAAATTCGATCCGATCTGCACAATTTCTATCGGATCAGATCGGATACAAGATCCGCGTCTCAGTAAATTTGATATACACCATGCCAATGAGAATGAGGTATAGCTCAAATGGCATAGTCTTCTCGTACTCAATTAAGAGTAGGGCTGTCCACGGACCGGATCGGATCGGATATGGCCGAAAATTCGATCCGATCCGCACAATTCTTATCGGATCGGATCGGATACAATATCCGCGTTTTTTAGTGTCGGATCCGATCCGCACATTTACGGATCGGATCGGATCGGATTGCGGATATATCCGCATGATTAAGCTCATTTTTTATTATCTTTTTAAGTAAAAAATTCAATAAAAAATGTTTCTTTCACACTTTTAAATCCATTTGTTCCTAAAATAATTTTAATCAATTTTTTTCTAAATAACAAATAAAACAATACAATACATAAATAACAAGTTTAACAACTACTAACTAAAACATACAAACTAACAAATAAGTAAATATAATAACAAATATTTCAACAAACACTTCCAATAAGTGAAAACAACAAGCATTAAAATACTAAAAGCCTCATTTAAAATAAAACAGCAACATTATAACACACTAAAATCTAAACAATCTGCAAATGCTTATCAACCATCAGCAGAAATAAAACAACTTGATCCAAGATTATAACACACTAAAATCTAAGATTGTTGAAAGAACATTGAGAATGAAGTTTCTTGCTACTTAAAAATAAAACAACTTGATCCATCCCTTCTTAAATCAACAGGCAGCAGACATCAGCAGCAAGCATGAATCGTGTAGTCCTTTTAAAATAATACATATTGAAAAATTAGTGAAACATGTTAGAATAAATTGAACAAAAAAATAGTCTAAGTTATTATACACTAATACAAGTACTTAGTTATAAACTTATAATACCTAAGATGGTTCAAGAGGATGTAATTGACTTTAAACTTCAGGATCTCCAGCACTAGTAACTCCAGAAAATTCTATTCAATTAAACAATTAAATATGTCAAAGCCAATGGGATAAAATAAAGAATAAAGAATGACGAAAAATAAATGAACCAATTTATTATATACCTGAATCAACCGCAGCATCTCCTTCATCAAGCTCAACCAAAATCTTAGCAGGTTTTAACCAATTTTGAGTACAAATTAAAGCCTCTACAGTGGTGGGACTCAAAGCACTACGATAAGGGTCAAGGACACGACCTCCGGTGCTAAAAACTGACTCAGACGCCACAGTAGAAACAGGAATGGCTAATATATCTCTAGCCATGCAAGACAGAATTCGATACCTCAGAGTCTTTCCTCTCCACCATCTCAATATATCAAATCCACTAAAATCTTCTGCCACTTCATCTTCTAAATACCTATCCATCTCATTCTTCTTGAGCTCGCTTAACTTTATCCTTTGTGTTTGTTTCCACTTGCTCATAGGGTCTTCAATCATAATGCTATCAATGTCACTCGTGTCTAAACTAGGATTTGGTGTAGTATCGGAAGAAAAGCTAGTATCCTGAGTATCTTCAGGGGGGCGAGGATTCCATAAGGTATATTGCTCAAACAATTTAGTAATAATATCCTTCAATTTTTTGAAGATCCTTGAAGACTTTTCACCTTCACCATACATCTCAGACAAAGTGAACTGAATATATTCCAACTTATAACGGGGATCAAGGAACACAGCAACAAGCACTAGATAATTTAAAGATGGTTTATTAGCTTTGTCACTTGAAGTGAAAGAAGAAGAAGAAGAGTAACGGTGATCAGAATCATCCCAATACTTATCAAACTTAGCTTTCATAGCTGATGCCATCTCACGCAATACCAAATCATCACTTACAACCCATTTATTTAAAGTGCATAATATCTTACACAATACATGGAAAAAAGTATTTGAAGTAACATTCAAAGAACTAGAGAATGAAAGAGTTGCATGATAGAAAATTTGCAAAAACCGCATGAAAATACGAGCTCTACTCCAATCTTCATCACTAGGAGGCCCCCCTCATCGTCAACATATCTCTCAAAATGAGCATCTTCTCTCGCAAGACGAGCAAATGCCTTTTCGAACTTTTCAGCCACTTCCAACATCATATAAGTAGAATTCCACCTAGTTGGCACATCAAAAATAATCATTTGACGACTAGTAATGTTTGCCTCAAGTGCGCACCTCCTAAAAGTTGCTAATCTAGATGGAGAGGACTTAACAAACTTACTAGAAGTTCTTATCCTAGCAATAGAAGAGCTTAAATCTTTTAAACCATCACAAACAATTAAGTTCAAAATATGGGCAGCACATCTCAGATGGACAAATTCCCCACCCAACATAGTACAACCATTCCATTCTCGCATAATTTTAACCAAAGTATTCACAGCAACAAAGTTGGTACTAGCATTATCTACAGTTACAGTACAAAGCTTCCGAATACCCCAATCTTTCAGGCACTTCTCTAACGCTTTTCCTATGGTAGCACCAGTATGATCAGCAATCAAGTTAAAAGACAATATTTTCTTATTCAATGTCCATCCATCATCAATGTAATGAGCAGTTACACACATATAGTTCATGTTTTGAACAGACGTCCAAGTATCAGTGGTTAGGGAAATCATCTGATGGTTCAACTCCAAGAGGGATTTAAGTTTGGTCTTTTCCTCTATATATAATTGCATACAATCTCTAGCAACTGTCTGACGACTTGGGATTTTAAATTGAGGTTGCATCTCACCACAAAAGTCCCTAAACCCAGTATTTTCTACAAACCTAAATGGGAGTTCATCAATTACTATCATCTTACAAAGTGAAAGCCTACACCGCTCCTGGTTAAAGTCTACTGCCTTCAATGTTGGTGGCTCATCTAAATTAGAATTTGTGAACACAAGGGTTTTTTGTTTTTTATCAACATGATTATTTGGGTTCTTCGCACAAGTTCCAATGTGTTTTTTTAGATTAGAGGTGCCATCCCTACGACTATGACATTGTAACCATTTCAAGCAATGTTTACATTGAGCTTTAGTTTCTTCCGCATTTTTTTTAAAGTGATCCCAAATAGGTTACTATTATGTATTGAAAATAAGTCAAAAAATTGAGTCCAAATACAGAACAGAGAAATAGAGCATTTCAATTTAGCAGGTTACTCATGAAAATTACCTGAAGTCCTGAACATGGTGAAGACTGAAGAGATTAGGACCTAGGAGTGAGAGATTGGGGGTTTTCCACCAGAGAATCCAACCAGGTGCTGCTAGTGTTGCTCTGGTTCTTGAGCATCAAGCTTTTCCACCAGAGCTCGCCGTCTTCGATTTTATCCAGATCCAGATCCAAGATTCAACGCCATAACAGCCTGCTCAAGGATCTAAACATCGTCGCCAACGTTGTCGAGAACACCGACCAGCGCAGGCAAGAACGGCGGTGTGAACGGCAGAATATAGGTGAGAGTCTGAGAGATTGGGGGTCAGGGGGTGAACGGCGGGGTGAACGGCTTCAGAAATTGGGGATGAATGGGTGAGATTGGGGTCAGGAGATTTGGGTTTCACTTTGTTTCAGGCTTTCACATTTCAGCGCCGTGAAGGAAGGAACAAGGAAGGGAAGGGACGAAGGGTGAAGACGTGAAGTGCAAAATGTGAAAATGAGATTAGGGTTAGGTTAGGTGGCTGCAACACAAAGTAACTAAGGTATATATATTTTTCATTTTTTATTTTTTAATTATTTTGTGCGGATCTGTGGATCCGCGGATATAACACAGAAACCCGCGATCCGATCCTTAATAGGTGCGGATCGGATCCTATCCGATCCGATCAGTCTGCGGATCGGATCATATCCGCAATTATCGGATCGGATGCGGATAAATACCACGGATCTGCGGATATGATCCGATCCATGGACAGCCCTAAGTTTGGATTCCATGGATGAGTAAGTTTTGGAAATTGTTATCATTTGGAGTGAATATGATTCAAAAACTCTATTAGTTGTTGTGCTTTTGTAAACGATGATGTCTTAATTCTTGGATTCTACTTTTAAGATTTTCTTCTTTCTTTTTTTCCTACTTTTAAAAATAAAAATCCACATGCAAGTCACATGTTGCTAACTAGGTTGACAACCAACTGTCTATAATAACGATAGAGAAAGTCTAGGCCAACACTTTTATTAAAATTTGGCCAGTACTTATTCAATAAAAGAAAAGTGAGTAATCTCACACTATTAGATGTAATCTCACACCATTAAAAACACAAATAATGACTAATTAATGACTACAAATCACATAAATATATACTAAAAATTAATTATTCATATAAAATAAATATTAAAATATAAAATATATATTAAAAACGAATTAAATATCAAATGTATTCATATACGCCATATGTATGTCCACATGTATACCTAACATATTTTATTGAAGAGGTTTGCTACACATACAAGTCTTTTTGGTTTATAAATCTTATAAATTGGCACAAGTCTAACAAAAAACACGCATTACACTCCCACATTCAAGAGTAAATAAACGCACGTTATTCAACAATTTCCTATTTTCAAAGTGCGCTACTCACCATGCATTATAAACGACTCTTCTTCTTCCTCCATGAAAACGAGTTTCTTGCCAAATTTAAAGATAATGGAACTTCAGAAATACACTCAAACGATTACAGAAATACACCCAAAGGATTACAAAAATACACCCAAACGGTTACAGGAATTCACCCAAACGATTATAGAAATACACCCAAAGGATTACAGAAATACACCTAAAGAATTACAAAAACTACACCCAAAAGATTTAAGAAATACACCTAAAATTTGTTGAAGTATACCTTATGCATAATTCAAAACTCTTTCTCTTTTTCCTCATCTTCTGCTGCTTCTTCTTCTTCAAAAACGATTTCAGAACTTGATGTCAAAAACAATGGAAATCGAGAATAACGAAGAAAGAAAATAGAGAGAAAAGCACGTAAATGAAAAAAGAGAAAGACAGGGCAAGAAACGAAAGAAGAGGAAGAAAAACGTGCAGCAAGAAGAAGAAGAAGGTGCAGTGAAAACATGTAGTAACGGTTGAAGAAGGAGAAAGAGAATGGAAGAAACGAAAGAAAAGAAGAAGAAGAGGAGGAAGAGGAAGAAGAACTTCTACGCAAGAAGAAGAAGAATGTGCACTTGTAAAGACTTGTATAAAAAAATACTTGTATGTAAAGAATTTCTCTTTATATTGAAAATAAATTAAACAACACATTTATTTATATACGAATACATGATAATTAATTTAGTGGTTAATTTTTAATTTAATTAAATAAATAAAGAGAGG
>NC_029790.2:133181815-133182795 GCF_000816755.2 Arachis ipaensis | reverse complement strand
TAGTAATAATAAGATTGGAGAAGGGAAAAAATAGAGATTTTATAAATAGAAAAAATAAAGTTCATATAAATGTTAGGATGAATAATTCATAGCTCCGTTTTGTGTATATGATACTACTTTTTTTTTCTTAAAAATTAAGTTATAAATGCTGCTGAAAACAAAGTAATATATACCAAGTTACACAAACGCTAAATCTCATTCACTCATTCTAAACTTCACAAACCCTAATTAAATATCTAATAATTCACTCATTCACAGCCCCCAACACCTTATTCTGATTTATTTCTCAACTATTATTGCCTGTAGCATAGGAATTTGAGTGAAATGATTTCATTTCTTAAAGGTTTAGCATTTTAAGGAATTTGAGTAAATGGGTTTGTGAGACTTTGCATACATTTTACTCTTTTTTTTTATTGTGTCTCTTCTGTTCCCCTCTTGAAATAATTTAAATCAATTTTGTGATAATCAGATACGATTCTAATTTGATTTTTGTATTGATATATGTTTATTGTGTAGGAAATTCACTTAGAAATGGACAATACCATGTATAAATGTGGTGGTACAAGAATAAGAAGAAGAAATCCTGTGGAAGCAATGTATATATTTATTGTGTTTTTTTTTTTTTATAAATAATTGTATATTTTTGTGAGTAAAATTATTTCAAAAATTTAAGTTGTTAATATAAGAAGAGGAGGTATATGATTAGTTATATATAACGCAACGTTGACTAATTTTTTTTTATTTAATATTAACTGGTAACTATAGACTATAGTTATTGGTAAATAAAAAATGATAATTTAGTGTACCAAATATTATATTGTATTAAAAAGTTATCGTATACCGTCAAATATTTTTATTAATTAACTCATATATTATAGTTATCTAATAATGTTTATATTAACGTGTCAAATGATCAGTCTCAGCTCTTGAAAGAGAAATAATTTGTGATATATAAGAATGTGTGTTAGAGCATTTTTAGT
>NC_029790.2:133176719-133181289 GCF_000816755.2 Arachis ipaensis | reverse complement strand
TAATTAAATTAAAATTAAACATAAAAAAATTAAATTTTATTATTAATTTCAAATAATTATTCATAATATATAATCTCACAATTATTTATGTCATCTTATAGAACCTAAAATAAAATTAAAATTAAAACTAGCATTAGAAATATTCTTATTAGCCGATTATATTTATTGATGACTTTCTTTACAACAACATTTGTACAATTCAATGCATAAGATTTTATCCAATCTTGTAGTTTAATTAATATGATGATAAAAATGGATTTTTTTAAACAAATAAAATAAATATTTTAATTATAGAAATAGATAATTTATAGCGTTTTTACCGATTTATATTGTCTTAGTTATCTCGTTTACACTATAAACGAAATAAGATTGTACATATCTCATTTAATGTGTAAACAAAATAAGACACGTTTATTGTTATACGTATTACATTTACAAACGTGTTGTGAAATGTCTTATCTCGTTTACACAGTAAACGAGATAAGGTGTGTAAACGAGATAAGGCTTAGACGCGCATATATAAGAAACTCGTTTACAACGCTTCTTTGTCATTTTTCTTGTCTATTACCTTCATTTCTCTCTTTTTTCGAACGGTTCTCCCGATATTTGTGAGATACTTGGATTTTATGGCGCACGCAGATGCACGAGACGACAATATCAATTGCCCAAACACGACTTGGCACATTGCGGGAGCGATAGACTTCAATGTTAGTTTTGATCCTTTTTCTCTTTTAAATAATTGAGCAACATAATTATAATTATGATACTTTTATAGATTCAGTGTTGATATACATGTAGATTAAATTGTCCTGTTATTAGAATTTGTTAGGTTATGTAAAATGTAGAAATTAGTAAATGTTAATTAATTAATTTAATTATAATTATTAGTTTTAATTTATTTATTAGATATTTTATTCTATTTTTGCAAATATTAGGTTTTTATAGTTAATTATTCTGAAATGTGAAATAATTATTTATCATTAATTTTTATTTTTTTATGTTGAAATAAAATTCTTTAATTTACAATTGAAAAAATAGATTTATTATTGAAATACATTTATCTTTTAATAGAGGTCACGCCTACTACTCCTTAAGCGAGTGAGCCACACTCTTGCACCCTGGACGCCATTGTCCCTTACTTGAGGGAGGCTGACTTTGGCGACATGGTACAACTCAGGGATTTTATCTTTGACAACTCCCTGATTATTGCATTCGTGGATAGTTGGACTCTGGAGACCCCACATTTTTCACCTGCTTTGGGGTGAGTGCACGATCATCCTGCAGGACATTGCGTACCACCTAGGGTTACGCATGCATGGAAAGCTAGTGGGTGGGTGCTTGCGTGGCTTTCAAATGTAGTACCAGCACCCGACCTCGGAGTGGGTAGAGGAGCTCCTAGGTACCAAATCTCCTCATGCTCAACAGCAATGTGTCCAGAAGAAGGAATTGTTTTCCATCAAGATGATATGGCTTCGGGACCAGGTTCGGCATATCCCAGCTACTGCCGATGCAGCTATACCCTCCGACAGTACACGAGGTGTTATATACTGTTGTTAATCGATGGTTACCTGATGACTAACAAGTCAAGCAATCAGGTGCATATCAAATGGCTGTCACTGTTGGCAAACTTCCAGAGGTGTCGTGGTATGTCTTGGGGATCCGATGTGCTTGCATGGACGCATCACTCTTTATGCCATGAAACACATTGAGATGCCACGGACATAGCTAGATGCACTCCACTCCTAGTTTCGTGGATATACCATAGGTTTTCTTAGTGGTGCCCACCCGATAGACAAGTTTGGACGTTTCCTCTGGCCGTGATGTAATTATTTTCAATTCCAATTTATGTAATTCATCCTTTTATTGCATAAAATGAGATAATATAGTTGTTGCATATGTGAATAGGTTGATAGGTATGGCCTAGCATAATAGGGACCAGTACGAATAGAGGGTCCTCCAATGGCATGGTGCATTAGATCGCTTGCAGTTGCATGAGGTACGCGATTTAGTTGTCTCTAAACGGTTAAATATCCTATATAATGAACTGAACTTGACAATTATATTATAATTTACTGATGTAGTTCCTATGGACGTCGTACGACAACCTAGCCCTGCAACCCCTATGCCTGGACTGGTTTAAAGATGAGACAGAGTGAGGGATCAGACATGAATGACTGTTGTTCCCCTCGTCTACTTCAATATTGTGGAGTTTCACCACGTTCATCAAGTGAAACGCCAATTCGGTGGGGAGCAACCAGTGCCTGGAGATCCGATGAATGTTGACAGGTTCTTGACAATCACAGGACAGGAGAAAGACATGTGGTGGCCCAAGCATCATGAGCAGTGCTACAATGGATGGAGGCATAGGTTTGATGAGGGCCACATGATCTCTATTTAGCCCTTCATAGATTATCGGCCTACATAAGAGTACTGAGACTAGTACCAGCATGCTTGTCGTGTTAGACATCTCTCGCGACAGTGTCCTCAAAGCATCCATGTACCACATGTACCCAACCTTAATTGGACTATAAGCATCATTCATCAGATATCACTTTCTCTCGACAGATTTGAAACGAGACATAAAGTTCGCCGCCATGTGCCTCACATAATATGCATGGAACGCACTAGGAGGCAGCCACCCGCTCTCATCGGCTCTTAGTGCGGCCTTGATCGTTTGCGATCTATCAGATATAATCAAAATTCCTTATTGTGGTGTTACATGTCATCTTAGATTGGTAAGGAAGAACGACAAGGACTCCGTAATCTCAGACTCAACAATCGCAAATGCCACAGGAATGATGTTATTGTTACCGTCTTGTGCCACTCAAATTAGCAACATCCCACCATATTTGCCATACAGATGCGTCCTATCAACGAAGACAAAGGGCTTGCAATGCTTGAACGCCTCGACACAGGGAGAAAAAGACCAGAACACCTTATCAAATTGGCTGACATCGTGTATCAGCAAGTGCCCATCATAGTACGGTACCATTCTGAAATCACATATTATTCCGAGACAACAACTTTACAAAGTTTGAAGCAACCTCAAAACCTTGTTATATGACTCCTCTCAATCACCATATATCTGTGCAATTGTCTTTTGCTTCGCCATCCAAACCTTTCTGTGTGAGGATTTGAAGTGATAACTTTGCCCAACTACACCTTGTAGAACATGAATAGTAAATGATGGGCTGGACTGTATCAGAAGCACGATAACTCTACAAATGATATTGTTGTCCAACTATCAATGATCCTAAGACATGGTGGGGGCTAAACAAGTACGCGGTCCACCGAGTTTATACACCTCCATGACAAATTAAAATATAATCGATCGACATTCTAACCAAAATAAGCAAGATAAATAAGATAATACTCTAACCAATATCCGAGATTTTGTCAAGGGACGAGACAAAAACTCCAAGGATATCCATCAGTAAATTTTCTGCAATGCACATACTACTTTAGCCAATCCAACTCCACAAATCGGTACTCAACACTTTTCCGAATGTTGTAATTCTTCACACCTTGCATGACTGCCTCTCTGCTTCTAAATCTGTGACCAATCTAAAACTCCACTCTATCGTTTGTGTTGTAATTGTCCCCACCCATATTGAAAAATGGAGTTACTTCATGCATCGCGTCCAAATCTAATGTGCGATAGTGGCTGGGTAGAGTTGATCTACCTACCGGAGTCTCTGATATGAAGTCCTCATCCTCATCATCATCAGAGGAACCACCCTCGTTGCTATAGGCAACATACTCTTCATAAGACTCCTCACCGTTCATGTCCATGGACACCTCCGAAGTAGCACAACGCAGGGGATGGTGCAAGAGGTGGGTCATCCTGGACAAAACTCTAGCTGCCATAACCACCACCGCCAATATCACTGTCCTCCGCAAAAAGTTCTATCACTTGTTTTGTGATGATTCTCTCGTGGGACATCAAACACGAGCCGCACATGCTCATTGCCATCGAGCCAAAACAGACATAACCAAAATACTCCATTTTCCATCGGTGCTATCATCCGATAACCAATTCTTCCAACCTCTTTTCTCTCATTATCACCGACGTGCGTCAATATCAGACTATTTAACTCAGACAAAGAATATACTCTCCAAGTGCACAGCAAATAGGATTTTCACACTCAAATACAACTCTAGTGTCACTGTTTTCATGTGACAGTTAGGATATACCGTCACAACAAAATAACCACTAACACTAGACATTTCTACTAAAATTATCGAAGAAACGAATGAGAAGAATGATTGAGATGTTTGTGGAGAATATCAATGATTTGTATATCCTATTATAGCTGATTATTTTTGTCGTACTATATTTCGTTTACAGTAAAAACGTTTTAACTCAGCATGCATATATATTGTTTACACCATAAACGATTTGACTGAGTATATCTCGTTTACACTGTAAAAAAGATACGTGGATCCCACGTATCACGTGTGCAAACGTGATAACATGTAACCCATTATATGTCTTATTTCGTGTAAATGAGATGTATTCAAAGTTAAATTATTTATATTATAAATGAGATAAATAAAAAAATAAATTTCG
>NC_029790.2:133175806-133176682 GCF_000816755.2 Arachis ipaensis | reverse complement strand
GCAGATCCTTTTATAGCTAATTGATTTTTGTCATACTGTCTCTCTTTTACAATGTAAAAGAGATATATGGATCCCACTATATTTCACGTATCACGTTTATAAACATGATACATGCAACTGTGTAAACGAGATAAATAAAAAGATGAATTTTGATAAAAATATTATAAATTATCTATTTCAGTAAATAAAATATTTATTTTATTTATTTAAAAAAATTCTAATAAAAATGCTTTGAGATAGATAAAGTGTACGTTAGAGCGAAGGGAACGTTTACGGGAAAAACAAAAAACAAAAAGATGTATATAATTTGTGGGGCTTTGTTAGCTAGGCATGTTAATATGTTATATTTTTGTTTTGCTATTATTTCATTATTGATAAAGTATATAACAACTTTACATAATAATAAGTTAATAACTTTTGTGAACAATGTCATGCATGCGTGTGTGCTTCATTCTTATTAAATTCAAACCATCTTCTCTTTCAAATAACACCACTAAACTTTTAATTTGCTTGCTTGCTCCTTTTGATATTTCTCAATCAGTCATATTTCATAATTAAAGCATGTTAAGTCATAGGGCTATGGTTCTTAATTACCGAAATTGATCTCCACATTTAGCCACGTTTCCTCTTGTGAACCAAGGAAAATTTTAATTCAATGTTTCTTTCCTAATATGGAACTAGAAGCCCCTCTAATTTAGTGCTGAACGGGTTTCTTATTAGTATTTCATTTGGTGACTTGGCAACGATGTAATGTGTTGACTTCTTCTTCTATTGTTGGGGTCAGCTCTTCTGCAAAATTATCGAAAAAGAGAAACATTTTTCTTTGTTTGGGTGAATTTTTTTTATAATTTTTTTATTTATTTTATGGTAATTTTT
>NC_029790.2:133174436-133174821 GCF_000816755.2 Arachis ipaensis | reverse complement strand
TACCCTCTTTTCCTACGTTTTTCAGGTTAATTAGACAGATGACCTACTTCAATATTGTGAAGTTTAAAATGGTAGGCCCGACCTTCTTTAATGAGTTTTAAGACTAGAAGCTAGTTCTAAAAATAGTCTAAAATAATTCACATATATAGTTGATGACATGAAAATATGAAAACCTGAGTTTGTTTCCTACCGTCAATGTGATGAGGATTAAGGGTGTTTGTGATACTTTGGATGGATTTTGAGTAAAAGATTTATTTAATTCGAACACTTATATTATTTGCAGTGCGATTTAGAGGATTTTTTTAAGAAAATCTAATCCAATTTTAAATAGTTTGGATTGGATTAGATTTATTGCGATTTTATAAGTTAAAAGAATTAAATGTAT
>NC_029790.2:133174003-133174282 GCF_000816755.2 Arachis ipaensis | reverse complement strand
GTGAATCTCAAATCTAATCAAATTCATGCGATTTGCCAAAAATAAAATCTAATCAAATCTAAATTAGTATAGTTTTAATCGATTTTCAATTTGAATTAGATTGAATAAGAGATTTAATTTAGTTCGATTTGAATTTGAACATCCTACCAAGGATCACTTTAGTCGATGACAAGTTTTAAATATATTTAAAAATGCCTAAAGCTATTAAAAAACTTGCCATTATGCGGATAATAAAAATAAGAGTTTAGTTGACATATATTTTAAGAACACAAGTTAATA
>NC_029790.2:133169562-133173976 GCF_000816755.2 Arachis ipaensis | reverse complement strand
AAGGCTTAAGGCTTATACAAAATTCAGTTTTTACATTAAAAATATAATTATTTATATTTTTTTTATTAGTTTAATCATTTTGGGATAATTAGTTTTATGACAGAAATAAATACAATTGAGCTCTTATTCTTATTTTATTTGTTATTTTCCTTTTGCCTCTCTATTCATATATATTTTTGGAAACTAGAAAATCATTTATAATTGTTCTTAAATCAATTCAAAATCATTAGGCCTCACCTTCTAATTAGTCATTGCTACCTTGTAACTTCTTGTGTGGAACAAGGAAAAAAAACTTAAGATACATTATATTATACTACACACATAATATAATTAATGTTGTGTAAGTCTATATACAATCTAAGCCCTAAGGTTACGTTTGGGTATGATCTCGCTCTCACTTTTATACTTGAGAGCTGTTAGATTATTTGATTGATTTGACTAAATTTTCATCCAACGGTTCTCAAGTATCAACGGTTAAAATAACTGAAAATACCGATATTTCTAATACACTTAAAACTCTTCCTATATATTTATATATATGTTAAAATTCAAATGTGAGAAAAGTCTAAATTAACTTGAGTAACTAAACACACTACCCATATCGTATAACACACACAAAATTTGTTATTTGTTATTAGTAATATACACGTAGCATGAAATTAATATGAGCCATCATAGGTTGTTTCTGAGTCCAATAAGCGATATTTAATTTTTGTTTCCATCGTTGGAGGCAATGTAGTAGACAAGTTTAGTTTGAAAGCATTGAAATTTGAATGGCTTTCTTTGGATCGTACAGCAGGTGATGAATTATATCTCATCGCTACACAGTTATTGACCATAAAAATTACAAATTAAACCTAGCCGGCTTCAATGGTCCCCAATTAGAGATTATGACAAAATAATATATATATATATATATATAATTAAAAAATATAATAATTTATCTATTTCTCTTATCAATTTAAATTTAAAAAAAAATAATTACATAACATATTCTTAATATTTTCAAATATTATCTAATATAATAATTTTATTAATATTTACTTGTATTTTCAAGCCAATATTATTGTGCGTCACAATAATATGGTACGATAATAATATATCAAATCACTTTCAAATTTTATAAAATTATATTCACTTTTTTTCTATTATTATGCATAATAACTAACAGTTATTTTAGACCAAACGTAGAGTTGCCTTATTTGACTATTTAAGATAATTATGTATGTATATGAGATACACAACCTAAATTCTAAAAATATATATTTCTTCAAATATTTTATTAGTATTATTTTTTTATTGTCCACGGTATCCTCTAATTCGACAAATTAAAGACTAATTTATCGCGAATTTGAGTTCCATTTAAAAGTCTGTTACTGGTTAATGAATTGCTACATACACAATGTGAGATTCGAAACTTAGATACTTATTTAACTGGACGAATGAGCTAATCACTCGATAAACCCATATTGATTGATTAGTATTATTAATTAACCAATCACAAAGCGATAAAGATTGCACCTTCGCCCTTATATATGCATACTTGGTACGTACGGCATCAAGAACTAATAACAATTACATACAATAATGCAAGTACATATAAACTCTCATCATCACTTTTCCTTAAGAACTTATTACAAAGGAATTGAAAAAAAAGGTGGTAGCAAAAGGGTGTGGGGTGTGTTTCCTTCAAGAAGCAAAGTTGTTATGGCGAGTAGTGGAAACAACAACACAAAATCTTCTCAAAGGGTGAAAGCCATTGTGACCTTAAAACAAAATGGTGTTGGTCTTCTAAATGGAGTTGTTGATGGGATTGATGAACTACTGGTTGGCAAAACACTTGTTTTGGAGCTTGTGAGCAATCATCTTAATCCAAGTAACTCCAACTTTCTTTAATTTGCTTCTTTCTTTGCATCTATTATATTATTGGATTCATTAAGAATAATTATTATTATTATTGGTTTTCTTTAATTTACACTTGGTAAATGATTTCTTCCATTATTTCTTCCTCTTCTTTCCCCTTAAATAGTTGAGTTGCTTTTATTTTTTATGAGGAAATGAAATGATTATTGCATTGGAATAATAGTATTATAAAGAAAAATGCATAGATTGATTATATCCCATAGCAAAATGTGAACCTGCTTATGCCTTTTTAAAATTTGATGAAATTTGATGCCTTCATTGAAAGAGAAGTCTTAGGTTACCCAAATAAGGATAGAAATCTTTCTTATTGTTTGTACTTGTCATGAAATTATTACTTTTTTTTAATTTAAATTAATAAAAAGAGGTATATGAACTTTAATATATCTTTTTATGTAAGAATTTATTTTTTGGATTTGTATAAATTTCTTTTAGATCACTCCTCAACCAACAGAGTAATTAAACCTTTAAATTTTTATGGTAATATATATATATATATATATATATATTACCATAAAAATTTAAAGGTTTAATTACTCTGTTGGTTCTTATAGTTTCGTAAAATTTTCAATTAGGTTCCTATACTTTTTTTTTTTTAATTGGGTCCCTGCACCAACTTTTTTTTTTCAATTAAGTCCCTTTTAGTAGTAATTGGCTTAATTTTATAGGACCCAACTAAAAAAAAGAATTGATACAGAGACCTAAATAAAAGGAAAAAAAAGTATAGGAACCCAATTAATAAAAAATTTTGGTGTAAGGACTCAATTAAAAGAAAAAAAAAGTATAGAGACCTAATTAAAAATTTTGTGAAACTATAGGAACCAGCAGAATAATTAAACCAAATTTAAATTATAAAAGTTTTTCCCCATCAAAATAGAAAAAAACTTTTAATTTGCAACTCTCTTGTTTTTACCGTTTTACCCTTCTAATAATTAACCTTTGGTTTCTATGAATGAAGAGGTGAACTCAGAGAAAGGGACCACCATAAAAGGTTATAACGTGCACAAGACAAATGAAAATGAAAATAATGAAGTTCTTTATGAGGCCTCATTTGAAGTTCCACCAGAGTTTGGTGAAGTTGGTGCTGTTCTTGTTGAAAATGAGCAACATGAGGAGTTGTTTCTGAAGAGTATAGTAATTGATGGTTTCCACAATAATAATGGATCTTTAAACTTCACATGTGATTCATGGATTCAACCCAAGAATGATAAGGCTTCTAATAAGAGAGTCTTCTTCTCTAACAAGGTTAGAATAGTAAAATTGCATTTTAAGAATGTTTATTTATCATGTTTGTGATTGAGAACTATACACCTAAAATTTAATTTCCATGTTAATTATTCTAAAATGAAAGCCCCACAACCTTTCTTCTTAAATTAGATGCTTCATGGTAAAAAATAATAGTTTATTCAATAGAATAATAAGAAAAAGAAATCACATTTTAAATTTTATTTAATCATAAATAATAATCTTTTAGATAAAAAAAATTAAACAACATTAATTAATTATTTTTTATCATTAATAAGTTTTATTTTGTATACTAAAAATTTACCAAATTTTTTATACATATAGGTATAAGAGTTTAATTTTGATTATCTGATAATGTAAAACGTTTTACATAGTCGTATAATTGCATCCGTTTTTTTGAATGACTATTCATACAGTCAATGTGAAATGTAGTTATTTTTGTTAATGTAGTATTAAGTAATTAAATGCACATATAAAATTATTTTACATTAACAGTGTATTAAAATTAAATTTATAGTTATAATTAGATTAAAAAAGTGGTTTAATTACTCTGTTGGTCTCTATAGTTTCGTGAAAATTTTAATTAGGTCCCTATACTTTTTTTCCTTTTAATTGAGTCCTTGCACTAATTTTTTTTAATTAGATCCCTACACTTTTTTTCTTTTTATTTAGATCCCTATACTAATTCTTTTTTTTAGTTGGGCCCTTATAAAATTAAGCCAATTACTACTAAGAGAGACTTAATTGAAAAAAAAATTAGTGCAGGGACCCAATTAAAAAAAAATTATAGAGACCTAATTGAAAATTTTACGAAACTATAGGAACCAATAGAGTAATTAAACCAAAAAAAATTGTTGTAGGGTCAATTAATTAATTAATTAATTAACCTATATATATACATGTGGCACACGCAGTCTTATTTACCATCAGAAACACCAAAAGGATTGAGAAAGCTAAGAGAAGAGGAATTGGAGGAACTAAGAGGGAATGGAGAAGGAGAAAGAAAGAGCACAGATAGAATATATGACTATGATGTGTACAATGACCTTGGTGACCCTGACCTCTCCATTCAACTCAAGAGACCTGTTCTTGGTGGTTCTAAACACTATCCTTATCCAAGAAGGTGTCGCACTGGTAGGACCCACTCTAATAAAGGTATCCCATTTTTTTTCATAATATGAATTAAAGTAGATGTATGTATGTCATACAATAAATAATGTACCATGTCACTTTTATATTTGTCCTAGGT
>NC_029790.2:133168041-133169556 GCF_000816755.2 Arachis ipaensis | reverse complement strand
CTTTTATAATTTAATAAAGTCTAAAATTTGAATATTGTTGACCCCAAATTAAAAGAGAGAATTTTAGTATAAGGCCAATAAAAAATTAAAAGAAACTTTATGTGAAAATTCGTCAAAATTCAAAAGAAATTCTTGTATGAAAGGTGTATTAAAAATATAACTATTAAGTCTTCTTTTATCAATTAAAATTTTAAAAAATAAATAAATAAAAATATATTTTTTTCCACATAATTTGTATACTTCCTGATTTTTCTTTTTAATTTATTTGTTGGAAGCTTTTCTGCAATTTAAGAAGTTATTGCTTTCTGTTGAGATGAGAGCTAATCTCAAAAGAACTCATCAGCAATTCTTGGGTCCAAAATATATAGTGCTAGTAATTTTTAGAATTATTGAGATCAACTTAATTAAAATAAAAAAAAGTTCTGAATTTAAATACAAAAATAATTTATTTATAAATTAATAACTTTTATATAAGATGTTCACGTAATTAAAATATCCGAGTCAATATGAATAGAATTTAATTTTAATATATTAATAATATTTTATATAATTATTTAATTATATCTATTATTTTTAATGATATAATCAATAAAAAATTAATTATTTTTACTAATATAATATTATGTACTAATAAAATATACATGAAAAACTGTTTTATGTTTAATGTGCATCAATATCAAATTCATATAAAAATATATATGACCTAACTGATTTATTTATATTTTTACTGAAAACAGATCCTTTATCAGAGAAGAAAAGTGGAAGTTTCTATGTTCCTCGAGATGAAGAATTCGGTGAAAGAAAGCAAAAGCAATTCACAGAAAGCATATTAACATCAGGTGTAAGTGCAGTGTTGAAATCGTTGGATGCAATATTCACAAACCTGAATATTGGATTTCCAAGCTTTGAGGACATAGATTCTCTCTACAAAGAAGGCTATGAGTTACCACCTCTTCATGCAACTGCTTTGAATATCATCCAAAAAGCCATTCCAACTTTCTTCAAATCTGCTAATCACACAGACAATCTTTTGAACTTTGATGCCCCACAACCATTTAAAAGTAAGTACAATATGTTAACTATCAATTTGATACTGAAAAATTCAATTCAACCGTTGACAAAAAAAAAAAATTAAAAGATGTTATTGATAAAACAATTTTAAATGATTTAAAAATGTGACATAAATAATTAATAATTATTATATTTTTTGTAAGTGATAAAAATTCTTTTACATTTAGCAAACGGTTCATTTGATCTGAATTTTTGTGCCAATATTTAAATAAATATTTAGAAGGTGTACAAAAAACTTCAAAACAAAATTTAGTCTCTAAATTTTTCTTTTCATTTTTCAAAAAAAATGTGGTGATTCATAATAAAAAATCTTTTAAAAAATTTATTTGACATAAAATTAACAAATTTTAAAGATAAAAAATTTTATTTTTTAATAATAATTACAAAAATTTATATTAAAATCTGATCTCTAAAATTTTTTAATATACACATATATAATTAATA
>NC_029790.2:133159722-133166446 GCF_000816755.2 Arachis ipaensis | reverse complement strand
ATAATTACAAAAACAGTAAAATAATAAAATTTTATTTATTAATTTTTATAAAATCCTAAAAATAAAAAATAAAATATAAACAAATGCGAATCAAAGACACTCTAAAATGCATTGATGCATCCTAAACCTTTGAAATTATTGAGATGATTTTGAATAATCCTTTGAATTATAGGGGACAAATTCTTCTGGCTCTCAGATGAGGAATTTGCTAGGGAAACTTTGGCAGGTGTCAATCCATATAGCATCCAATTGATCAAGGTATATTTAATTTGTTTATCCCTTTATTAATTATTTCATGTATATATTATATATATTCATGCAAAAACAATTAATTATCAAATTTTCAATATTTAATTAGGAATGGCCATTGAGGAGTAAACTAGATCCCAAAGTGTATGGAATCCTAAAAATAAAAAATATAATATAAACAAATGCGAATCAAAGACACTCTAAAATGCATTGATGCATCCTAAACCTTTGAAATTATTGAGATGATTTTGAATAATCCTTTGAATTATAGGGGACAAATTCTTCTGGCTCTCAGATGAGGAATTTGCTAGGGAAACTTTGGCAGGTGTCAATCCATATAGCATCCAATTGATCAAGGTATATTTAATTTGTTTATCCCTTTATTAATTATTTCATGTATATATTATATATATTCATGCAAAAACAATTAATTATCAAATTTTCAATATTTAATTAGGAATGGCCATTGAGGAGTAAACTAGATCCCAAAGTGTATGGTCCACCAGAATCAGCTATTACTAGTGAAGTCATTGAGTCACAAATAAATGGCACAGTTGAACAGGTACCCATCCAAAGTAATTAATAATATTATAATAATTAAGATTAGGTGAAAACTCAGGTGCAGTCAACTTTACGTAAATTTGATAGTTGAGAGTTGTTAAATAATTTAACTGATTTGATTAAATTTTTATTTAACGGCTCTCAATTATCAATTTCACGTGAAGTTTATTGCACTTGAATTTGCACCTTAAAATTAATGGGTAAAACTATTAAGGTTTAATTACTTTGTTGATCCATATAGTTTCATGAAATTTTTAATTAGGTCCCTATACTTTTTTTCTTTTTAATTGGATCCCTGCACAAATTTTTTTTTTCAATTAAGTTCCTCTTAGTAGTAATTGGTTTAATTTTATAGGGACCCAACTAAGAAAAAAGAATTGGTACACAGACCTAAATAAAAGGAAAAAAAAGTGTAGGGACCCAATTAAAAAAAAATTTTGGTGCAATGACTCAATTAAAAGAAAAAAAGTATGAGGACCTAATTGAAAATTTTGTAAAACTATAGGGACTAACAGAATAATTAAACCAACTATTAATTAAATACTAGTATTTATTTAATGTGAAATATTTTATAAATAATTAATATGACTAAAAGCTAATATTATTTAATTAATAAGTATAGGAAATAAGTGAGAAGAAGTTGTTCATGTTGGACTACCATGACTTACTATTACCATATGTAAGCAAAGTAAGAGAGATTGAAGGGACAACACTGTACGGATCAAGGACTATATTCTCACTAACAAGCAAAGGAACATTGAAGCCACTTGCAATTGAGCTCACTAGACCACAAATCAATAACAATGGACAATGGAAGAGAGTGTACACTCCTTCTTCTTCTTCTTCTTCTTCTTCAACTGAACTTTGGCTTTGGAGGCTTGCAAAAGCTCATGTACTTGCCCATGATTCTGGAATTCATGAACTTGTTAGCCATTGGTTAAGAACACATGCTTCAGTGGAACCCTATGTGATAGCAACAAAGAGGCAACTAAGTGCAATGCATCCAATATATAGATTATTGCATCCTCATTTGAGATACACTTTGGAGATTAATGCCCTTGCACGCCAAGTTCTTATTAGTGCAGCTGGCATCATTGAGCTTTCTTTCTCTCCTCAGAGATATTCAATGGAGTTAAGCTCCTCAGCATATGATCAGCTTTGGAGATTTGATTTGCAGGCACTTCCAAATGATCTTATTCACAGGTATATATAATCTATTCTTCTTTCATTTAAATTTATAATGTTTTAAAATTGGTTTAGTGTTGTCCTATCGTCGAATCTGTTAACAGAATTGTCAGCAAAACAAAATTGAAACAATTTTAAAGCATTATGAACTTAAATATAACGAAAATGTTGGAGACAAAAACGATATATAGAAATAAATTTTAGTTTTATCCTTCAATAATATTATTTTTTTACGGAATATAGTTATTCAATTATTTTTTAATCATATCTAAGTAAATTGTACTTAATTACATTATTTTCATTCTAAACAAATTAATCTTTTATAATTTTACTCTTAAAGATTTTATTCATCATGAAATGTTTGAATAACCAGGACATAAACTTAAAAAAAAGTTAAAAAAATGAGCATGATACATATACAACAAAGTATAAATTATACTTTTTATCTCTAATATATCAAAATTATTTAATATAATAATAGTATGATTTCTGCTAAAAAAATTTGAATATGGATTCAAAATTATTGGTGGATTCAATTAAAATGGATTTTTAAAGTTATTATACGAGTCATATCTTTTCATAAATTGCAAAAAACAATCTTATCTTATATGAAAAATATTTCGCAATTACAAAAAGTAGTATGCATTTTTTTTTTATTTTTTGTGAAAAATAATCTTATCTTAAATTATATGAAGATGTAATTTATTTTATATAAGAAGCACTCATTTATTTGATATAATTTATTTATTTTTTTCCCATAGAGGAATGGCAGTGGAAGATCCTAATGCAGCACATGGTCTAAAGCTAACAATTGAAGATTACCCTTTTGCAAATGATGGTCTCCTCATATGGGATTCTCTCAAAGAATGGATCACAGATTATGTAAACCATTACTATCCAAATCCAAGCACCATTGAATCTGATGAAGAACTCCAATCATGGTGGAATGAGATCATAACAATTGGTCATGGTGACAAGTCTAGTGAACCATGGTGGCCAAATCTCAAGACACAAAAAGACCTAATTCACATTATTACCACTATATCATGGGTTGCTTCAGCACACCATGCTTCAGTCAACTTTGCACAATACATGTATGGTGGTTATTTCCCTAATAGGCCTGCAATTGCTAGGATCAAAATGCCTGATGAAGACCCTTCATTGGAAGAGTGGCAGAATTTCATGACCAATCCTGATCAAACCTTACTTGAGTGTTTTCCATCACAAATTCAAGCACTTTTGGTTATGGTCATCTTGAATTTGCTTTCTGATCATTCACCTGATGAAGAGTACATTGGACAATTTATGGAGCCATCATGGGGTGAGGATCCAATTATAAAATCATCATTTGAAAGGTTTAATAAGAGATTGAAGGAGATTGAAGGGATCATTGATTCAAGGAATGGTAACATTCATTTGAACAATAGGCATGGAGCTGGATTAGTGCCTTATGAGCTTTTGAAGCCTTTTTCAGGGCCTGGACTCACTGGAAAGGGTGTTCCATACAGCATTTCCATTTAATAAACTATAATATTCACTACTAATTATTGTTTATTTTTTTTGCAAAACTACTATTTGTAGTCTATTATTGATTGTTTGTTTATATGCAATAATTTGATTGTCGTCTGATGATCAATGTAATTATCTAACTTATATCAAGAATAAAGTTTAATTATTATTAGGGCCGTTAAAATGTGTTAAACTCATCGGCCAGCCCGTTTACTCATTTAAATGGATGGACTTTGCTTCTAAAATTAATCCCGTTTAAATTTTGGGCTAAACGGGCTGAGTCCGATTAACCCGAAAAAAATGACTGGTTAAACGGGCTAGCCCGCGGACTAAACGGGTGGCCCGTTTAAGTTTTTTTTTTACATTTTTTAAAAAAGTAACATTTTTAGTCTATATTTTTCTCGATCCGACCCAAAAATCTGACCTATTAACTAAAAAAAAAATTATTTTTAAAAAGTTTTTGACATAAAAGTTGTTACGGTGGGTAACCGGAGATTAATGGGCTGGATGGCGTTGGTTGGCCCAAACGTATGAAGGAGGTGGCTTTCGAGTGGATCTGTTATTCGGTGTTCCTCCGTCCGACTTGTACGTGTGAAAGAATGGGGGGTGGTACCTGCAAAGACACTCCGATGCCTAAGTTAGCAAGAGTGTGAGCAGGTTAGAGAGTATTGGGACTTCGAGATACTTGAGAGGTGTCAGGGTATTTATAGTGGTGAACTAATAACCACCGCTGAAGTAGTGCCACCTTTTTAGGTGGATAACCGTTCCCATATCTTAGGGAGGTTAAGATATGGCTCTATGAAGTGGTTAGAGAGTTTCTAGGGGCAATTACTCATTCGAATGAGTGTTATCTGCCAGCTAACTGCCCCTACTCGAGCCCAATTTCTTTTTAAGATTTGGGTTCGAGTATTCTACTCGGGGTCGTAGCCGATTTGTAAGAGGACCAACGTGATGGTTTTGAAACCGACGTGACTTTTCGTGACCTTTTGGTTCTGACAGTTACGTCTAATCAAGCATCGTGTCCGTTAGGGGTGTGTATAGGGATTCAATAGCCTTGGTAACGGTGCATCTTCATTAATGACTGCCCCTATTTTACCATTATGCCCCTAACGTTCTTATAAATACTTTCCCTCTCTTTCATTGTTTCGTTTTTGCGATCTTTCAAATTTCCCTTGCATTCGTTCGTGCTGCATTCTTGTGCTTTCGAAGGCTTTTGCTTCCAATCCTCATTTCCAGATAAAAGTTAGTTCTTTAATATGCTTTTGTAGATAAATTTGATTTGCAGACTTTGGTTTCGCATCCCCCTTCCTTTAGAGACCGTGTTGGTGATTTTTCTTTTCCCCTTGTAGGTTTTGTCACCCCTTTTTTAGAAAAAGAAATGGCTTCTGTAGATGCTCTCTCTCACTGGGTCGATGTCATAGTTTTAGGGGAGGAACCCTCAGTCGATTCTGAGTTTATCACCCATCTTCGTACTCGCCACAGAATTTGTTCTTCTGAGGAGGACGAGCCGAAGTATGAGTTAGTGGTCCCGGGTCCAGAAGACCGGGTTTGCTTTGGGAGGGCTAATGAGGCGGCCTCCCATTTTTTCTTTATGTATGAGTGTATGATCACCCGTTTGGGTGTTTTTCTTCCTTTTTCAGATTTTGAGATGTCTGTTTTACGTCATTGCCGAGTCGCTCCTACCCAGCTTCACCCCAACTCTTGGGGTTTTTTGAAAATTTATCAATTTATCAGCCAGGCTTTGGAGTTCCCGATTTCTTTAAAGATTTTTTTCCATCTTTTTCATATGACAAAACCCTTTAGTGGGCTAAACAATAAACAACAGTGGGTATCGTTCCGAGCCATACAAGGTAGGAGGATTTTTACCCTTTTTGACGAATCCTTCCATGATTTCAAAAACTATTTTTTTAAAGTGCAAGCTGTAGAGGGCCACCACCCCTTTTTCCTGGATGACAATTCTTCCCCCCGCTTTCCTTTATACTGGTTGGAGGCCTCCCCTTGTGAAAAATATGGTCTTGACGACCTGGATGAGGTGGAGGCGGCCATTGTGGGGTTCCTCCGAGAAGTTTGGGGGAGGTCTCCATACTTGGACACGAAAAAGTTTCTCCAGGGGTCTCCGAGTTTTATCCAGGCGCAAATAGGTAGCTTTCATTTGGTTCTCCGACTTGTCTGATTAATTCTTCCGACTTGTCTAATCTATCAATTGTTGCTTTTTTCAGAGATGGCAAAAACAAATGCCTAAGAGTCTTACCAAAGAGTTCAGGAGGCCAAGGCGAGGTCTCGTACCAGGTCTGGCGACGCTAGGGCGGTCGTCTCTCCTCCTCCTCCTCCTCGGAACGTCGGGACTCCCTCCCAGCCTATTGTGATTTCCTCTTCTGCTTCCTCTCTGCCACCTCCCTCCGTCCGACCTACTCCTGAACCAGAGAAGAGGAAGCGTAAGACCTTAGAGTCTGGCGCTTCTGGTGAGGCGGACGCTCTTGCGTTCGTCCGAAAGAACATTTATCCCCATGCTCGTATGAGCATGGATGATGTTTCTGTTCGGCACTACCTCACTGCTGTGGTTGAGGAGAGTCTCAAGACGGCGGGAGTTTGTGGCAAACTCTTAGATATATTTTTGAAGACTCCTCTCAGCTCTTTAGGGACGACCTCGAGGGTCGAGGAGCTGGAAGGCAGGCTTTGCATATATCAGGAGCACGAGAGGGAGTTGGAGGGGAAAGTCGCCAAGCTGAAGGAGGAGAGGGACGGCCTCCGGGAGAAGGAGAGAAAATTGCAAGCCCAATGCAACATGGAGGTGGATTTGAGGAAGGCAGCGCAAGCCAGCTACAACAGTTTATTTGCTGATCTTGTGTCTGTAAAGAATGACTTGCTGAATGCCCGGAAGGCCTATACCGAGTTGGAGGACTCTATTGCGGATGGTGCTGATGAGGCTTGGAGGGTTTTTAAGGAGCAGGTCGGAGTCATTGCTCCTGACTTTGACCTTTCTCCTTTGGACCCTAATAAGATTGTTATTGATGGTGCCATCGTGGATCCTCCTGTCCCCGTGGTGGAGTCCGAGTCCGATTTGAAGACTCGGGGGCAGAGGATCATAGAGTCCCCTCCTCGCTCTAAGGACGCTCCGAGCTCTTCTACCGTTCCTCCGACTTTCTCTCCAACTCCTGGTCCTGGTGGTGGTGATCCTTCTACTCCTCTTGAAAAGAAGTAATTTGTTGGCTATTGGGGG
>NC_029790.2:133151769-133159295 GCF_000816755.2 Arachis ipaensis | reverse complement strand
TTTTATATTTATTTGTTGATGTTTGCAACACTTTTTTGGCCTTTTAAGGCCGTAAACAAAACAATTTACGATACCCTTTTTTAATAAGGGTTTAATTTAGCGTTTTAAATAAATGCCTTTTTTGGATAAGGGTTTTGAGTTACCTTATGCGCGCATGCTTTTCTATTCTTTTTATCTTTTTTGGAAAAAACCTATTCTTTGGGGCTTGCCTGCTTTTCTGAATCTTTTTGATCCTCAAGGCAGCCTTACAACTTTTTCTTAGTTTTTTCCTATCTCTTTTTTGTTATTCCTAGTACTCAATTTTATTTTATTGAGTTTTTCGTGACTTAGGCTACTTTTGCGATTCATTTTAATTTTACTCGGTTTCGCATTCCGACTTATGAGTCGGACTGCTCCCGAGTTTATCATGATCAACTTCTATAGCCTCTTTACGCCGACTTGTACCTCGTCGTTTTATCCTGACGACCATCTAGGTCGGTTCATGAGATTTTCACGTTTTGTCGAGCTTAAATCGGCGCGTTTCGTAGAAAGAGAATAAAAAGGGAATTTAAAAGAGATATTTAAAATGAACGAGATCTTTATTAATTGAAGTCGGTTACCCTATAATAGCCTTTTCTTAAGACCTCGTTGATCTTGTATGGTCCTTTCCAATTTGCAGCGAGCTTTCCTTCCCCAGATTTGTTGACTCCAATGTCGTTTCTGATTAAGACCAAGTCGTCTGGGGTGAAACTCCTTCGAATGACTTTTTTGTTGTATCTCGCGGTCATCCTTTGCTTCAACGCTGCTTCTCTTATCTGGGCTTCTTCTCGGATTTCGGGGAGCAAGTCGAGCTCCTCTTTGTGTCCCTGTATATTTCCGATCTCGTCGTGGAAAATCACTCTTGGGCTTTGCTCATTGACCTCTATTGGGATCATGGCTTCTACGCCATAAACTAGTCGGAAGGGTGTTTCTCCAGTGGCGGATTGGGAGGTTGTTCTGTAAGCCCATAGTACTTGTGGGAGCTCTTCAGCCCAAGCTCCTTTCGCATCTTGTAATCTTTTCTTCAGCCCTGCCAGTATGACTTTGTTGGCTGCTTCGACTTGCCCATTGGCTTGTGGGTGTTCCACTGAGGTGAACTGGTGTTTGATGTTCATACTGGCTACTAGGCTTCTAAAAGTGGAGTCGGTGAACTGGGTTCCGTTATCTGTGGTAATGGAATAAGGTATCCCATACCTTGTGATTATATTTTTGTAGAGGAATCTCCGACTTTTTTGTGCAGTGATGGTGGCCAGTGGTTCTGCTTCTATCCACTTTGTGAAATAATCTATTCCCACTATTAGGTATTTGACTTGTCCTGGCGCCTGGGGAAAAGGACCTAACAAATCCATTCCCCATTTTGCAAAGGGCCATGGGGAGGTGATACTAATGAGCTCCTCTGGGGGGGCCACGTGGAAATTTGTATGCATTTGACACGGTTGGCACTTTTTCACAAAGTCTGTGGCATCTTTCTGCAAGGTTGGCCAGTAGAATCCAGCTCGGATCACCTTTCTGGCTAATGATCTCGCTCCGAGATGGTTCCCGCAGATTCCACTATGTACCTCCTCTAATATCTCGGTGGCTCTTGAGGTCGGTACACACTTTAACAATGGTGTTGATATCCCCCTTCTATAGAGAATATTTTTCACCAAGGTATAGTGTTGTGCTTCCCTTCGGATTTTCTTGGCCTCCTTTTCCTCCTTGGGGAGGATGTCGAATTTCAGGTATTCGACTAAGGGGTTCATCCATCCGAGGTTTAATCCGACCACTTCAAAGACTTCTTGTTTGTCTTCCATTTTTACCACTGAAGGTTCCTGGAGAGTCTCTTGAATCAGGCTTCTGTTATTTCCTCCTGTCTTGGTGCTTGCTAACTTGGATAGGGCGTCTGCTCTGCTGTTTAGATCCCGAGTTATGTGTTTCACCTCGGTTTCTGCAAAGCGCCCCAGGTGCTCCAAAGTTTTTTCCAAGTACCTCTTCATGTTTGGGTCCTTTGCCTGATATTCTCCACTTATTTGGGAGGTCACCACTTGGGAGTCGCTGTATATCATCACCTTCGTAGCACCGACTTCTTCTGCCAGCTTCAATCCTGCGATCAAGGCTTCATACTCTGCCTGATTATTTGAAGCTGGGAATTCAAACTTGAGGGAAATCTCTATCTGGGTTCCCCTTTCATCTACCAATATTATGCCTGCACCGCTTCCTGTTTTGTTGGAGGATTCATCTACATAGAGTTCCCATGTAGTTGGTTTATCCCCTTGATCTCCTGCATATTTTGCAATGAAGTCGGCGAGGCACTGGGCTTTAATCGCCGTCCGAGTTTCGTACTTCAAGTCGAACTCGGAATAGAGCTCGCTCTGGGCCGAGCTTGCGTCTTCTTTGTTGTACAGGTCGAGATCCCGAGTAGACCAAGAGCTTGTGGGACATGAGCTCGGGATCTATCCCAGGCATGTCGGAGGCCTTCCAGGCGAAGAGATCGGAATTATCTCTTAGGAGCTTAATCAATTCTTGTCTTAGGGTTTCCCCTAGGTTGGTTCCTATGTGAGTGTTTTTTCCTTCCTCTTCTCCGACCTGAATCTCCTCGGTTTTTCCTCCGGGTCGTGGTCACAGTTCTTCTTTAATCCTTGCTCCACCGAGCTCTATTGTGTGAACTTCTTTGCCTTTTCCTCTCAGGTTTAGGCTTTCATTGTAGCATTTCCTTGCCAACTTCTGATCTCCCCTCACCGTTGCTATCCCGCTAAGGTCGGGAATTTCATGCAGAGGTGGGGTGTCGATACCACCGCTCCGAGTCGATTAAGGGTAGCTCTGCCGATTAAAGCATTATAAGCCGACCCCACGTCGATGACTATGAAGTCTATACTCAGAGTCTTTGATTTTTCCCCCTTTCCAAAGGTGGTGTGGAGGGGCAAAAATCCTAGTGGCTTTATTGGCGTGTCGCCTAATCCGTACAAGGTGTCGGGGTAGGCTCTTAACTCTTTCTCATCTAACCCTAGTTTGTCGAAAGCGGGCTTAAAGAGGATGTCCGCTGAGCTTCCTTGGTCTACTAGTGTTCTGTGGAGATGGGCATTTGCCAGGATCATGGTAATTACCACTGGGTCGTCGTGCCCAGGGATTATTCCTCGCCCATCTTCCTTTGTGAATGAAATGGTTGGAAGGTCGGATGACCCCTCTCCGACCTGGTAAACTCTCTTGAGATGTCTTTTGCGAGATGATTTTGTGAGTCCCCCTCCCGCAAACCCTCCTGAGATCATATGGATATGTCTCTCCGGAGTTTGTGGTGGTGGATCTCTTCTCTCCACATCATCTCGCTTTCTTTTTCCATGACTGTCCGACCTTTCTATGAGATATCTGTCAAGCCGACCTTCTCTGGCCAGCTTTTCTATCACATTTTTAAGGTCGTAATAGTCTTTTGTGGAGTGCCCATATATCTTATGGTACTCACAGTAATCACCGCGGCTCCCCCCTCTTTTATTTTTAATGGGCCTGGGAGGAGGCAGCCTTTCGGTGTTGCAAATTTCTCTGTATACATCCACTACAGGAACTTTCAGTGGAGTATAAGAGTGATATTTTCTTGGCCTATCGAGGCCGAGTTCTTCCTTCTTCTTAGCTTCCCTCTCCCTCTCTTTCGTTGAGGGAGGGTGACCAGGTCGCCAACTCGGGTCTCTTAGCCTAGCATTTTCTTCCATATTGATGTACTTTTCAGCTCTTTCCTGTACATCACTTAAAGAGGCGGGATGTCTTTTTGATATGGACTGTGAGAAGGGACCTTCTCTAAGACCATTGACTAGCCCCATGATGACTGCCTCGGTAGGCAGGTCTTGAATCTCCAAACATGCTTTGTTGAACCTTTCCATATAGGCCCGTAAGGACTCCCCGACCTCCTGTTTTATTCCCAGGAGACTTGGTGCATGTTTTACTTTATCTTTCTGGAAGGAGAACCTAATCAAGAACTTTCTTGAGAGGTCTTCAAAACTGGTAATCGACCTCGGAGGGAGGCTGTCGAACCACTTCATCGCTGCTTTTGACAAGGTTGTCGGAAAAGCTTTGCATCGCGTAGCGTCAGAAGCGTCAGCCAGATACATCCGACTTTTAAAGTTGCTCAGATGATGCTTTGGATCAGTGGTTCCGTCGTAGAGGTCCATATCGGGGCTTCTAAAGTTTCTCGGAACTTTTGCCCTCATTATGTCCTCGCTAAAAGGATCTTTCTCCCCTAAGGGCGAATCTTCTCTACCGTCGTGGGAGTTCTGACCTTTGAGGGAGGATTCTAACTTTAAGAGTTTTCTTTCTAACTCTTTTCGTCGCTCCATCTCCTCTTTTAGGTTCTTTTCGGTTTCCTTTTGTCGTTCCCGTTCCTGTTCTAGCTGCTAGAGGCGACTGTGGACTAACCCCATGAGCTCAATTGCGTGGGATGGTCCTTCTTTTTCTGATTCGCGCCCCTCCGAGGAATTTACTTTCGGGTTTTTGATTCCGGAGGTGCCTTCCCTATGTTGATCATTGGCTTCCTGGTGAAGGGTCTGGTCTGCCTCATTGTTTCCAGTGTTCAGATTCTCTTGTTCAGAATCTGTCTCCACATGACCCTCTTCAGGGGATCTATCCGCCATCACTGGTTGATCTCTCGGGTCCCCGGCAACGGCGCCAATGTTACGGTGGGTAACCGGAGATTAATGGGTTGGATGGCGTTGGTTGGCCCAAACGTATGAAGGAGGTGGCTTTCGAGTGGATCTGTTATTCGGTGTTCCTCCGTCCGACTTGTACGTGTGAAAGAATGGGGGGTGGTACCTGCAAAGACACTCCGATGCCTAAGTTAGCAAGAGTGTGAGCAGGTTAGAGAGTATTGGGACTTCNTATTAAAACTTTTCAATTTTTTTAAAAAGATCCTTTATATTCCATCAATCATAACCAAAAATGTTGGCCCATATTTTGGGTGATAATTAATATTCTGTATATATAATATAGGGTGGTTTCGGTCATCAATTCCCCTTCAGATAGAATATTTAGTTGAATTTGATCAAAAGCTAACCCAAGATTTCTAAAATACTTGATATCATCAAACTTAAAAGTTGGAGGTTTAGTACATAACGGAATATAAATATATATATAAAAACAAAAAACGGGTAGAGACAAAATATAACAGCTAAGTATAACAACTAAGATTAATAGTAACTAAATCATTTTAATTGACCATGAGAAAAATATTATATTACTCTATAAGGTTTATGAAAATTGAATTTATAATTTATTGTATTACTCAATATATATAGTGAAATAGAATAGATAGTACAATTATTTTAACTAAAAAAAAAAAAAAACATTTCTAATTTCTTTACGCCACATAAAAGCTAATAGTGTATTATATTTCTCATAAAAATTTCAACTCGAAGACTTTTCAACTCGAAGACTTTTGAGTCTTCGGGATTATTCATAAAATACAGGCTTATGATCTTTCCTAGAAGAGATTGATGCAACTAATCAGCTTTGAAAATTTTGTTTTAAGACCTTGAGTAGAAAAAGTAAGGCACTAAACATAATATATTTCCCACTCAAATTAAACAACACAACTTTTTCGTCTTACTCTTTTCCTCGTTTACAAACCTTTAAAAATGTCAGATGCAAAGAATGTGATCATAAATTAAATAATGTCACAATAACATTAAAATTAAACATTGATAAAGGTTATTTTCAAAAAAAATAAAAATAAAAATTTAAACATATATAAAGGCCAGGTCTTATTATTAGTCTAAAAATATACTGTATCAATTTAAAAGGCTAAAAAATTTGGTTAGTCCATTACGGTGTGAAATGCCACATGACGATTGCATACGAAAATTATAGAAATTTGGGATTTGGAGTTCTTTTACAGAAGCAAAAAAATATTTTCTTTTTCTTTTTTAACAATAAAATTTTTCTAGGTGCAAACAGTATTTTTTATTCTTTTTAACAAATTGATATTTTATTAATATTAAAATATAAATTAAATTTTTTAATTATTTTTAATGTCTTATTTTAATTATATTAAGTATTTAAAATATTTTTTTAATAAATAATAATATATACTATATCTAAATTTATTTTAAGAATATATGTTAATAATAAGATTGGACACGCTGACACTTGATAATATTTAGGTGTATCCAGCGTGTCCAGAGAAAATTTTTTTATTTTTTATTAAGACACGGTTAGACACAGTCACATAGCTGACACGCGTGTCAGACGAGTGTCGGTGAGTATCGTGTCCGAAATGTGTTTGACACGCGGACACGACAACTCAATGAAGTGCCCATGCTTCATAGCATAAAAATAAAGATCAAGGAGCGAATTAGATATTTTTTTTTTTGTTTGGAAGCCTCCTAGTCCCTTTGAAATAATTGTTAGGGGGTAAATTGGGTATTCACTCAAAAATATTTTTTTGTAAGGAATGAAACATATGTATTATTATTTTTTTTTTCCTGACGAGTGAAAACATTTTTCTCATAGAATAAAAAAGAATTTCCAAATAACACCATTTGAATAGTGATAAAATAACCACATAGCATATGGTTCAATTAAAAAATTCCAACTTGCTGGCAATCAAGAAGTCAAGTCATTAATAAAAATAATTTCCAGTTGCATATAACTATGAGTGTATATATATAGTTAAATTCTCAATGGTTTTGCATTCCTCTTCACTTGCAAGTTCATTATTTCATCATCACTGATTCTATCCTCACACAACAAAAAACAAGTGAAAGATACATATTGTAATTTAATTTCTAACTATATAAAGGTTTTAATTTGTTGACCTTCCTTAGCTTTAACCTTTAAGGTGGGTAACATGGAGCCCAATTCATCAGAGAATGCATCCTCAAATATCATCAGTAATGGCATCAAGAACAACAAAATGATACATGAAAATCATCTATATAGAACTTCCTACCATTTTCAGCCCCAACAAAATTGGATGAACGGTAATTAATATATATTCAAATATGTTACATGTATATGTTTTTCTTCTGTTTCTAATTTATTTTCTTTTTTCTTGTGATGACATGTTTTGTTTTGTTGATGAGAATTATTGAAAATTGAGTGCTTCATTATGCAGATCCAAATGGTAAGAACATGAACTTTCACTTTCAGTTATCTTTTTTAATTTGTTCTAATCATACTTTTATAATCTCGAAGCAAAGTTAGTATGGTTTAAGATTAAGTACGATTTTGGTCTCCAAGATTTAGGTAGAAAATTTTAATCATTTCTAATTTTTTTTTTTGTGCATTAGAATTCGTTCCTAAGATTTAACTTAGTCTTAAAATCGTCAATTTTATCTAAATTTTAAAGTTTTAGACTAAATTATCCCTAAAAGATAATTATTGAAATGGCATCGTTTTGAAGAGATGGTGATAGGTGAAGTGAGGATATAATGGTTTGAAGGATGATTTTAAAATCAAATTATTTTTTTTTAAAGTTATTATTTTTTGAAAAATATATATTTTATATAAAAATATATTATTTTATTATATTTATTTTAATTCTAATTACA
>NC_029790.2:133149179-133150939 GCF_000816755.2 Arachis ipaensis | reverse complement strand
TGGGCAAATTTTTTTAGAATTGAAAAAAAAATTGTATGTAATTTAGTATCACGTAGTTAATTGGTATGTTTTTCTTTCGTATAGATTTAATTTTTTTAATTTTAAATAACAAATCAGACCTTTAAATTTAAGAACATTTCTATAATGCACAAACTAATGGGTTTGATTTGTAGTGAGATAATTTTTTTTTGTTCTCAAACAAATCGAAGGGTCCGATTAGTATGTTTAAAAAAAAATTTAACACTACAATATGAATTTGACTCTCAAATTTATGTTTTAAAAAAAATTAAAAACCATAAATCTGATAGTATCCACAAAAAAAATTATAAATTATAAATCTAACCCTGTGATTTATGGTATCTATATAAACAAAAAACACACTAAATTTTCACATTGTTAAAAAACACCACTACAACCCCATTACTAAAAATAGAAAGCTTGATAAGTGTAGTAAATATTAAACACATATCCTAAAAAGTTGAAATATACATTTTACAAACGCAGAAATTAAATGATGATTTAATGATTGTAATAATTGCAGGACCAATGTACTACAAAGGAGTTTACCATTTGTTTTACCAATATAACCCTGATGGAGCAACCTTTGGTAAGAAAATGGTATGGGGTCACTCAGTATCCTATGATCTAATCAATTGGATTCACCTCAATCATCCTTCTCTTCAACCATCTCATCACTATGACATTCATGGCTGCTTCTCTGGCTCAACCACAATAATCCCCTCCAATAATCAACCCTTTATTTTCTACACAGGATTTGATGAAACAAAACACCAAGTTCAAAACTTAGCTATGCCAAAAAATCCACAAGACCCTTTTCTAAGGGAGTGGATCAAACACCCTCAAAACCCTATAATCACTGCCCCAATTGGATTAGTTGAACAAGAAAATTTTAGAGACCCAACAACAGCTTGGAAGGGTAGTGATGGAAAATGGAGGGTCATAGTTGGTGCTAGAAATGGTGATATTGGGAAGGCAATTTTATATCATAGTGATGATTTTGTTAATTGGAAATTAAGCCCTAATAATCATGAATTCTATGTAATTGATGGCATTGGAATGTGTGAGTGCCCTGATTTTTTTCCAGTTTTAATTGATGGTACAAAACATGGGGTTGATTTAGATTATTCTTCAGTTCAAGATTCTAATGATGTTATTAGGCATGTGTTGAAGATAAGTTACCAAAATAAACAGCAAGAATATTATTTGGTAGGTAAGTATGTTTGTGATGAGGACAAGTTTGTTGCTGAGAATAAAATTACAGGGACTAGTTTGGACTTGAAATTGGACCATGGTGAATTTTATGCTTCAAAGTCATTCTTTGACTATGCCAAGAAGAGAAGGGTATTATGGGGATGGGTTAAAGAGCTTGATACAGAACAAGATGATATTCTTAAAGGATGGGCTGGTCTACAGGTACTTTAATTAACAAATTAATCTAAAAAAGTTAGATAATTTTGTCAATAATATGTATGATTTCATAGATAATTATAATTTTGCATCAATATTGAAATATATATATATAAGGCTATTCCAAGGCAAGTGTGGCTTCATGAAAATGGGAAGTGGCTGATGCAGTGGCCAATAGAAAAGTTAGAGACACTTAGAGACTCCGACAATCAAGTTAGTATTTTCGCACACAAACTTGTTTTTGGATCAACTCTTCAAGTCTCAGGTATCACTGCATCACAGGTAAGTCACTTTATTTCCTGCATTGTTAATTTTTTCTTGTGAAATTGATG
>NC_029790.2:133137225-133149069 GCF_000816755.2 Arachis ipaensis | reverse complement strand
ATAACGTTATCATTTTTCATAAAATAAACTTATTTTTGTTTCGAAAAAAAATATAAAAATAAAATAGTCTCAAAATTAAAAAAATGAGTAATTTAAAGTCAAATAATTGTGTTTTCCAAATTTTAAAGGCGAAGTTTGTAGACTTTTTTTTTTTTCCAAAATTAAGATTATTGACTCTTTTGTATAACTGTAACCATGTACAAATTTTCCATCCATCAATGCCCTCATTAAGATTTACATATTAACATATAATGAAACTTCCATATAAAACAATCATTTTCCATATTTAACAAAAAGATTATTACTTATTTCATTTATTTTGTGTGTTTTGGTCTTTGAAGGCTGATGTAGAAGTAGTGTTTGAACTACCTGAACTGGAAAGTGCTGAGTGGTTAGATTCCAAAGAAGTTGATCCCCAAATAGTGTGTAGTGATAAAGAATATGCATCAAGAAGTGGCATAATAGGCCCATTTGGTTTGTTGGCTTTAGCTTCAAAGGATCTTACAGAGCAAACTGCAATTTTCTTCACAATCTTTAGAACTCCCAATGGATTTTCATGTCTCATGTGCACTGATCTTACCAGGTTAATTAATTAATAATAATGATTTAGCTAACATGTGTTTCTAGAACATATAATAAGCTTATTATTAGTAAAAGATTTTAAATATTTTTATTTAATGAATACAAAATAAATGCACTGATCTTACTGGGTTAATTANNTTGTCCCAACTAAATTTTGGTACACATGTGTCAAATTTTTTTAAAAGAATAAATGTATTATCAATTTTTGAATTGTGTTGGACGAAATTTATTTATTATTTTAAATATTTAGGGACAATTTTATTCTCTGTATTTTTTATTAGAGAGCACATAGAACATTTACAACTTTTTGTTTTCATATGTTTAAGATTGAATTATTCTCTTTATTTTTGTTTTCTGCAATTTATTTACAGGTCTTCATTGAGGCAAGACGTTCATAAAACCACATATGCAACTATCTTTGCCATAGATTCCAATCTCAAAGCAATTTCACTTAGAACCTTGGTACGTATGTTACTATGTTTTTTTGATATACTGATAGTGAAAAATATTTTATATAATTATCTAATTATATTCATTATTTTAGATAATCATTTATACGATCAATGTAAAAAATAATTATTTTTATTAATATAGCATTACATAATTAGATGTACGTGTAAAATTACTATTTTTATTTAATATATAACTCCTCTTTGTGTTCTTGTTATGTAGATTGATGGGTCGATTATAGAGAGTTTTGGAGAGAAAGGAAGAGTTTGTATCACAAACAGAGTTTATCCCTTGTTGGCTACTGAAAAAGATGCTCATCTTTATGTCTTTAACAATGGAAAACAGAATGTTTGCATCTCAAAACTAAATGCTTGGAGCATGAAGCGAGCAAAGTTTGTTCAACAGTGAAAGTGATTGTTTGAAATTGTTTGAACTTTGAAGCAATATTGCTAAGAATAATTTGGAGAATGATACACCATTTTACATAGATATATTGTATAAAGCTGTTTAATTTAATTTATATTGTGTCCTGGTTAAAAGCATGTCAAATCTATTAAGAAAGGTCTTTGCTATGGTATCAATGAAAGGAATTGTACATAATAAAATAATGAAAGCAAGATAATTTACAATTATAAAGATAAGAAGATTTTAACTTAAAAACATTAATATAATGTGAGTGGTAAAATAACTCATTATCTATCAACTTGACCAATCTCAACACATTGGTTATTTCTCCAAAGCTCTTAATGTCATCAAATGCCACTGGTTCCAACCTTAATATTCACCACTATCTTTTTTATTGAAAAGTAAACAACTTGAATTTTTCCAACACTTTTCCAGGTCTTTAGTTTTTAGGAATTTTTTGTCCATAACATCTTTTAAGATTTTTTTTATCAGCATTTGAATCTTTTGGATACTAAATTAGTAGTTACCTCCATAGTTATTAAATCCAACTCGATCTGCTCGATTTGACTGGAAACCTGATCACTTAGTCACTTGATTGGGTTGAGCCACTCGTTAAACCGTCCCTGCATTAGACTCAAAAAAATCCGAATTGACCTGTCCGGTTTTGTTGAGAACTGGTGACCCGACTGATTTATAAAACCCGGACCGGGTTATGTGTTTTATGTAAAAAAAAAAAAAAACCTAGCGAACGATGTCATGGAAACCTAATCTGTAATCACCATGAGTCTAAAAACCAGACCAAATCGATCAGTTGAACCAGTCCATCTGTGAATCGAACATCTCTGAGTTTGGTCTTAAGGAAAAATTTACTATTTTAAAAACCGTTTATAAACCACTGAACTGGCCGGGAACCGATCAGTTGGACTTAATCGGGATCCGATTGGTTTACAAAAAATGCTGGGGGAGAGAGGGAGGGAGGGAGGGAGGGAGAGAGAGAGAGAAGAATCCCTTCCTTCCCCTTCTCTGCAGTTCAAAATTCACAAACCTCAAAGTTAAAACCCTGAAACATAGCTTCTCCACCACCGGCGCAAGGACTGCCACCGCCCATCGTGCTCTGGATAACGCAGTCGTCGTCTGGTTGTCCGCTCTTCTTCCTCATTCAAGAATCGCACCTTCTTCTTCGAGCTCGGCGTCAGTCCCTGGTCTTTGTCTGCTCCGTCGCGCTCCTGCTATCATCTGTCGCGCTCAGGAACCACCGTCTTCGTCTGGTTGTAGTGCTCAAAGTTTTCAACCCACACAGCTTCTTCCTCAAGCTCGGCATCTTGGAGTCTGCACTTCGTTTGCTCAGTCGCAGCTCTTCCAACCCACCACTGTCTTCAAGTCGTGCTCGTTGCCTGACCTTCGTCTCCGTCGCGCTTCTGCCCCTCTGCTCAGATTGCTCAGACATTAGAACGAAGGTTTACAATTCTGCTAGTGCTACTTAGATTTGGTTATTCGCTTTTTTTTTTTTTGTTCTTAATTCTCTATTCTTCGGTTTAAGATTCTGCTATTGCTAGTGTTACTCAGATTGAATTGTCGAATGATTAGCTCTGTTCACTGCTGCTGTGTTGTACTCTATTTTGTTATTTTGTTGTACTGTGCTGAAACCTTGATAATTCTTGTTAATCTTTGAAAAAATTTGCTACTACTGTGTAACTTTTTATTGTGTTATTGTGATATAATTGTTGGTGTTGTTGCTGTGTAACTTTTAGTTGTTTCTACTATTGTTGTTTTCTTTTAAATTTTAATTGGTGTTGTTGATGTTCTTATACTTTATTATAATTTGTTAATTTGGTGTAATTTTTCTACTGTGTTGATCTTTGTTTTAATTGTTCAGTTATTTTCTGTTTATTGCTTTAACTGTTATTGTGAACTTGTTAATTTGATAATTGTTAACTCCACCTATGCTACACTTGCGGTACATAGCTGATTCCAAATCCGGATAAAAGAGGAGGGATGTGTTAAGCTTTCGACAGCCAACATAAAAACTTAGTCGAATCTTCATGATATGGATCAAAGACGTTATTGCACTAAAGCTAGGTCATTGTCCGGAAGCAACGCGTTGTATGGCTCGCGTATAATGTCAAATGAGCAAGAGCTGCTGCATCGGTGCCCGGGTGTAATGTTAAATGAGTAAGGGTTCCCACGTTTTCGTGACAGACGAGAGTAAATAAGCTAATTCACAAAGAAAAAAATAAAGGTAAAGGTCAGAGCGATATAAGATTGAGATTTGGGACATGGAATATAGGCACTCTAACAGGAAAATCCATGGAGGTGGTGGATACCATGACAAGGAGGAAGATTAACATCATACCTACAAGAAAAAAAATGGGTCGGCGCGAAGGCTAGAGAGTTGGATACCTCCGATTTCAAACTTTTGTATACAAGAAAGGTGAAGAATAGGAATGGGGTAGGTATTATCGTGGATAAGTAGTGGAAGAATGACGTAGTAGATGTCAAGAAGGTGGGTAATCGGATCATCTCTATCAAACTTGTGGTGGAAGAAGGTACTTTTCATGTGATTAGTGCCTATGCACCGCAAGTGGGTTCGAACGAGCAACACAAGATAAGATGTTGGGAGGATCTAGAGAGTTTGGTCCAAGACATATCTTCGGGAGATAAGATTTTCTTAGGAGGCGATTTAAATGGCCATGTTGGAAGAGAAGTGACTGGTATGGAAGTATTTACGGAAGTCATAGTTTCGAGGTGGTCAATACCGAGAGTAAAACTACTTTTCCTCAATTTTTGATCTTCTCACCACAAATACATGTTTTAAAAAGAGAGACAAACATTTTATAACCTATAGGAGTGTCATGACAAGCTCTCAAATCGACTTCTTCTTGTTGAGGAGAGTCAACAAAAAATCTTGCATTAATTGTAAAATTATTTCGAGAGAGAGTTTAATAACACAACATAGAATGTTTGTCATGCATTTTTGCGTTGAGCGAAAATTGAGAAAAAAACATCATACGAAGAACTCAAGAACAAGGTGGTGGCGGATGAAAGGTGAGGAACAAAGAAGCTTCCTAAGACAGGTAGGAGAAGAGGCAAAGTGGGAAGGAGATGGAAGCGCAGAGGAGATGTAGAGGGAGATGGCAGAAGTTATTAGAAGAACAACAAAACAAAGTTTTGGTGAATCTAGAGGAATAGGACCAAAAGATAAGGGGTCCTACTGGTGAAATGCGAGTATACAAGAAAATATAAAGGTAAAAAGGGAGTGCTTTAAAGAGTGGTTTTTGTGCCGCAATGCAAATAATTGAGAAAAATATAAGGCGCCTAAGAAAGAGACAAAAGCGGCTGTAAGTGAAGCAAGAACAAGAACATATGAGGGGCTCTACCAGTCTTTAAGCACAAAAGAAGGAGACAAAGGCATATATAGAATCGCAAAGAGTCGTGAAAGAAAAACGAGAGACTTGGATCATGTTAAATGCATAAAGGATAAAGAAGGAGAGGTTTTGTCTCAATATGAGAAGATCAATGAAAGGTGGAAGAACCACTTCTACAAGTTATTTAATGAAGGACAGAAGATTCTTCCGAACCTTGGTGCGTTATGCACGAGGGAAGAAGATCAAAACTTTGACTACTATCAAAGAATTCAAGACTTCGAGGTAAAAAAGACTCTAAAGCAGATGAAAACTGGTAGTGCAGTAGGACCCGATAATATTCTTATTGAAGTTTGGAAGGACCTTGGAGAGAAAGACACCAATTGATTAACCAAGTTTTTTAATGATATTTTAAGGTCAAAGAAGATGTCAGATGAATGGAAAAAGAACACCTTACTACCTATCTACAATAATAAGATAGATATACAAAGTTGCAAAAACTATAAAATGATCAAATTCATGAGTCATATCATGAATTTATGAGAAATGGTGATAGAACGGAGGTTGAAATAAGAGACACAAGTAATAGAAAACCAATTTGATTTTATCCCAAAAGGAAATCCCCTCCGCCGCTGCATTCGTCAACCGGTTCTTCTTCCGTTCCGCCGTTCTGCTGCCCCAGCCGCACTCCTCTCTCATTCCGCCGCTTGAGGTTCTGTTCTGCTTCCGTAGTTGAATTTTTATATAAGCACGTTGTCTTTTTATGATTTCTGATTTGCGAAGCTATGTTGTGTTCGCTTTGGTAGGAGTTTTGAGTGTGCATGCTTGTTCAAAATTTTAGAATTCAGCTCCTCTCTATGTTGTTAGAGAGTCTTGTATTGATGTGCTTAAACTGACGACTGAGGGTGAGCTTGGTTATGTTCTAAGACAAAATGGAAACGCGCCATTCCCACCGGTGCAGGCTCTGGCGATTTTGGCATTGTAGCAGGAGCCATACCCTCTTTCTCTCACAGTCTCACACCCTTTCGTGCATTCACAAGCACGAGGACTGGATCAGGTAAGCTTTATTTAAAGCTTTTCATGGGTTCTTTAGGTTAGAATTTCTAATATGTTCTACAATTAATTGTTGACTTCGTTTTAATGAAAATTTGGTTGACTATATTATCTTGTTTGTAAACATATGCGTTAAGTATAGGGCCATAAAACCTTTAGCCGGGTAGGATCTTCTTTAATGGTAACGGATAGGATTTCTTATAATTTCAAATTTCAAGAGATTTGATTTAGTTTTCATTTGTTTAGCAATAAGTTAAAGCGCATCTTTAGTTTAATGTCGGATTATTAGTTGAGTCTAAATACATGCCCAGATCCCCTCCCTTCGCAATTGATAATTCCTTGTTTCCAATGGCACATTCAGGTAGGTCTTCTATTTGAAACTTTGTACTGGTATCTTGAATTAATATGATTGTAGTAAGCATTCATTGAGTTTCTTGTGTTTTTTATGTTTGAGTCAGCAATAGTAGCAGCAGCAGCATCACCATCACAGGCCCAACCGCTAGCAGAGAAGGAGAAGGAATTTGATAATTTAGCGAGTGGGGATTCTATACGGCAGAGATTCCTGAAGTTTTATGCTTCCCGCTGGCCCTCCCTCGTGTATTTCCATCTTTCTTTACTGTTATTTGTTCGAGAAAAATTTGTATGCTCAGCAGCTTTCTTTAGAAACATTTATAGCTTATTAATGAACATACGTGGTATATATATAGATGTTTCTTTGCTCCAGGAGCACACAAGAATTTATCTTCATTGATTCAAAATCCATACGAATTCTCTTTCACACGCACCCCAATTTGCGGTATCCTTAGGTTCCAAGGCAGGTACCTTGTGCAACTACTGCTCAAAGGTGCATACGTACTAATGATGTTGAGAATGTTGGCCACACTGCTCGACATCATACCTTCTTCGAGATGCTTGGAAACTTCAGCTTTGGTGATTACTTCAAAAAGGAAGCAATTGTATGGGCATGGGAGCTTTCAACCAAAGAGTAAGCATTAGTGCATCTTTTTCATAGTCTGACCTTGCCTGCTTGCATATCATACTTCTGTTTATGTTTATGTGAGAAGTTTTGCTTTGAAGCAAGGACTTGGTTTGTTATGCTTCCATAACATCTGAATATTGTCATGCATTTTTTTATTTAATAGTTGTTAATTATTCTTCTTTTCCCAGCCTTGTTTGTGCTTATAGTTAATTCCAAACTGACTGTAATGCGCCTATATATTGTTCCTTTTGCAAAAAATGAAAAGCTATTAGTATTACTATTTTAAATCTGCATTTGACAGAACCAGATTTATCATGTCTTTAAATTACTTTTAGGTTTGGTTTGCCAGCGGACAGATTGTGGGTTAGTGTTTATGAAGACGATGATGAGGCTTTTGAGCTATGGTCTAATGAGGTTAGCCAAGCCACTGCTTTTTAAGTGTTAGCTAGATGTAAGTTTCCGATTGCCATTTTAATCAAGTGCATTGAGTCTATAGAAGCATTAGTCTTGATTTATTTGCAGGTGGGTGTCCCATTGGAGCGTATAAAGAGGTTGGGTAAAGAGGACAACTTCTGGACCAGTGGAGTGACAGGTCCCTGTGGTCCCTGCTCGGAACTTTATTATGATTTTCATCCTGAAAGGGGATACTTTGATGCTGTACGTATGTGGTAGTTTGAGATTAACTGACTGAAAATCACTTCAATGAAAATATTTAACTCTTATATTTGTGGGCTGGGTTGTGTGTTAAGGCAGGATCTTGGTGATGATTCGAGGTTTATAGAGTTCTACAATCTAGTATTCATGCAGTACAACAAAAAAGATGATGGTTCCCTTGAACCTCTAAAGCAGAAGAACATAGACACAGGGCTTGGACTAGAACGCATGGCTCGCATCCTTCAAAAGGTATATATCGATTTGCATTGTTGTAAAAGGGCCCATTCATATATAGAAGCATTCTAAGGCCCGGCTAATGCTTATCAGTTATCACTGCAATGCTTCTAATATCTTTCAGCATATATATTCTGTGTTTTCTGCAGGTTCCAAATAACTATGAAACTGACTTAATATTCCCCATCATAGAGAAGGCCTCTAAATTGGCAAATGTTTCATATGGCACTGCTGACGTTCAGACAAAAAGGAATCTGAAGGTAATGTGACTATCTTTCAATAGACTGTTGTACTGTCTTAAATATAGCTTATTTGAACTTACGGTTGTGTTTCTTAAAACTTTTAATCTAAGTCTTCTCTTTCTCCAATTTATCCTAGATTATAGGTGATCACATGCGTGCAATTGTATTTCTCATCTCTGATGGTGTTGCCCCATCAAATGTTGGGAGAGGTTATGTGGTTCGACGGCTTATTAGAAGGGTTGTTCGTACAGGCAGGTTGCTTGGTATAACAGGTGATGGTATGGGAGACCTTGAAGGAGCATTTTTACCAATTATTGCCGAGAAAGTTGTGGAACTAAGCACCAACATTGATTCCGATGTTAGGAGTAGATCACACTATATCTTTGAGGAATTGAAGAGAGAAGAGCTTCGTTTTGTACAAACATTGGAGAGAGGAGAAAAGTTGCTTGAAGAGAAGCTTGCTAATGCTTTGTCAAATGCTGAGCAAAATGGAACTGCACCTTGCTTGACTGGCGAAGACGTATTTCTTTTGTATGATACTTATGGATACCCTGTTGAAATAACAAAAGAAGTGGCTGAAGAACGTGGTGTGAGTGTTGATATAAATAGTTTTGATATGGAGATGGAGAAGCAAAGGCGTCAATCTCAAGCTGCACACAATAATGTCAAACTTGCCATGGGAAACGGGGCAAATATTGCAGAAAATTTACCTGACACTGAATTTATAGGCTATGACAATCTTTATGCTAAAGCAATTGTACAAAGCCTAGTGATAGATGGTGATCCAACTGCACAAGTTAGTGAAGGGAGTAACGTGGAAATTTTGCTGAACAAGACTCCATTTTATGCTGAATCAGGGGGACAAATTGGAGATCATGGTTTTATTTATGTTGTAGAGGGTGAAAATCAACCAAAAGCTGTTGTGGAGATAACAGATGTTCAGAAGTCTTTAGGTAACATATTTGTTCACAAGGGTACTGTTCGTAAGGGAGTTGTTGAGGTTGGCAAGGAAGTTGAAGCAGCAGTGGATGTAAAGCTGAGGCAGAGAGCTAAGGTATAACAACTGTTGACTTTCTCATTTCATTAACCAATTTGGTGTATTATAACTCACTACAATGTCACACAGACACATCCTTGTATCACGTTAGTTTTTCAAATTCCAAGTGTGGTTCATGTTGATAGCAAATATATTTGGTGCTTTGCAGGATCATCATACTGCTACTCATTTATTACAAGCAGCACTAAAGAAAGTGATTGGTCAAGAAACCTCACAAGCTGGTTCTTTGGTGGCATTTGAACGTTTGAGGTTTGATTTCAACTTCCACCGACCACTTCTTGACAGTGAGCTTGGAGAAATTGAAGGGCTAATAAATGAATGGATTGAAGCAGGAATACTTCTTCAAACCAAAGTGATGCCACTTGCTGATGCAAAGCGTGCTGGAGCTATTGCAATGTTTGGAGAAAAATATGGAGAAGAGGTTAGAATTACTCCATACACATATGACATAAAATTTTACCATCTTATGCTTTGTTTTTTCTGAGGAGATATGCATATCATGAAGTGTATATTTTCAGATGTTTAAACCTAGATTTTTAGGGATATGTTGCAATTATTTCTCAGGGATCTTAATTTCTTCTGACTACAACTCCCCTGTCTATTGTCGATACATCAAGACTTAATCCCCCTCTCTACGTCCTGTCCACTGGCACATGGACCTTGATAGTGAATAATGTAAAGCTGAGTGATATACTAGTATCGGAAGATCCTCTGTGAGAGCATCTTGTTGCGTAAGAAATGAAACTATGAATAAAGTTTAAATCCTAATGACCAAACAGATTATCAATCTCTCCGTAAAAATTAAAAAGGGAAGTAGAATATATTCATATATGTATGTCATTATTTATCCAGCTGATATGATGTTTATGCAGGCTCTTGTGGTTTTCTAATTGGTTGTATTGCAGGTTCGTGTTGTAGAGGTTCCTGGTGTATCAATGGAACTTTGTGGCGGAACTCATGTCAGTAATACTTCTGAAATTCGTGGTTTTAAGATAATATCAGAGCAGGGTATTGCTTCTGGAATCAGGCGTATAGAAGCTGTTGCTGGGGGAGCTTTTATTGAATATGTCAATGCTCGAGATATTTATCTGAAGCAGTTATGTTCCACTCTCAAAGTATGTTTCATGATCCTGAGTTCTCATAATAATGTTGCCAATGTTTTGCGAAGTTAATATTCTATTTTGGCATTTTTTATCTCTACTAGTCTCGATGTTTTATGTTTAACCTTACGATATGAAGGTTAAACCCGAAGAAGTGGTGACGAGGATAGAAAACCTTCTAGAAGAGTTGCGAGCAATCAGAAATGAAAATTCTGCCTTGCGTGCCAAAGCCGCAGTCTACAAGGCTTCGGTTATTGCCGGCAAAACATTGTTGGTGGGAAAATCAGAACAGTACAGGTAATATTTCTTTCCTGTTCATTACATTCTATAATATAATGCTAAGGTACTAACTAATGAATATAACTCATGGAAAAAGAAAAAGATGTGTCTGATACAGAGTCGTCTTCCACTTGAAAAATTTTCATGTCATAGCCAAAAAATTATAATCAATTAAGCAGAAGTAATTAATTGCATCACCTTATTTTATTTCACTTTGTGTATTATTTTCTATGGATGCTTAGATATGGTTAGAACTCAAGTCTTTAGAGAATTTCCTTGTGCATGTATACTTCCATATATGGTGATAATTTTGTAGTAGCATGTAGGCTGCTTTTTGTATTCTATCTCTTGAGACAGAAAGAGGACATGAATATTATTTGTTCTTCACTTTCAACAAGTATTGATAATACATGTATCTTCTATTCTGTCTTAGAGAGACAAATATCCATCAAAATGCAGCCTAGAAATAGAGATGTTCTTTAATTATTTGATGGTTGGGTAGACGCGAATGATCTTTTCCCCGCAATACTCGACGTGTATGATATCTATTTATAGCTTGTAAAAAATGTTCAGGGTGCTGGTTGAGTGCTTGGACGATACTGATCCTGAGTCACTTAAAAGTGCTGCGGAATATTTAATGGAAACATTACCAGATCCAACAGCCATTGTACTGGGCTCGTGCCCAGGTGAAGGGAAGGTTAGTCTGGTGGCTGCTTTTACTCCGGGGGTCGTCAATCTGGGGATTCAAGCTGGTAAATTTATTGGACAGATAGCAAAATTATGTGGCGGTGGCGGCGGAGGAAGGCCCAATTTTGCCCAGGCTGGTGGGAGGAAACCTGAAAACCTGGTGTCTGCCCTCGAGAAGGCTCAGGCCGACCTCATAGCCACTCTATCTGAAAAAGGAAACTGAATTCCAGAAGATGTCTCACAATGCAACGTGAGAAGCTGTAAAAACTTAGTTACATATTTACCAAGTGAAAAGATACATATGTAATACATACATACTCCTATTTCATGTAAGCCCATAATTTAAATCAACTAACTAACTGTAATGTTCTTAAATGTATATAAAAAATGAATTATTTGATCACATTTTTAATACTCGTTTTTACACATAATTTATATGATTCTATACAAAATTATTGATGATGCAAGTTTGTCAATTTTACATTGATGTAAGTGTATTTTGCTGTTTTCACTTTTTCTCTACCTATATCTAGATGATATACTTTAAGATTGGTGAAGTACATAGTACTTACAATTATGGTGTCTATGCTAATTAAATAGTGTTAGCAATACTTTAAAAATGTTAAATTTAAAGTCATTTTTTTTATATTTTAGTAATATTTTTATTTATTTTTAAATTCAAAAAGTATTTTTAAATAATAAATTCTAAATTTTTAATTCTAAATTTTAAATTATTAAATTATAAATTTTAAACTCTGAA
>NC_029790.2:133130714-133137149 GCF_000816755.2 Arachis ipaensis | reverse complement strand
TCTTCTAAAAGTTAAAAGTTTTTAGAATTCAAATAAAAAATGACTAATATTAACTAACTATAAAATTAAATTATTGAATAAATAACTCTGTATTATGACCCTTGCTCACCAAAATTAATTCAAATTTCAAAGCATGCAATTATACAATTCTTTGCTTAAAAATAAATAATAAATAAAAGGAGCAATAATACATATAAAATAACTAAAGCAAAATAAATTAAAGAAATGAGCAAGACCTTGATATTTCTTCTTATATTTTTAACCAAAAGACCTTTAGACTTTTTTGAGTCTTTGTCATTATTCATTTAATATTGTCTTCAAGTGATCCTTCAGGGAAAAGATTCGTTGGAAAAAAAACTTAGAACAGGGTCACGCATGTGGGTTTAGATTTAAGAAACTATATTTGATTTTAGATTTGTCCCATGATCATTATGTCCATCACACATGTTCTTCCAAGTTTTGTGAATATATTAATTAGTCCATTATTAATAAGATGCACTCTGCATATATATATACAATACAAGTTCTTAATTAATCAAACCAATTCATGTTCTCCTTCACAATATTCATGATGAAGAACTTTGCAACACTAATGTTACTTGCATTGTTTCTTTTTATCCTGCAAAATGGAAACAGAATTGAAGCATTCCCAGATAACATTATTAGTTCTTCTTCTATTAATCAACCATATCGAACTTCTTATCACTTTCAGCCACCAAAAAATTGGATGAACGGTATTATCCCCCAACCATGCTTTATGATTTATGAACTAATCTTTTTAAATTGAACATGCTTTAGTTTATTTATTTATTTATAGGCCTTACTTCACTGTTGTATTCTGTTCTGTTCTGTTCTGTTCTGTTCTGTTCCTCTCTGTTATAAATCATTGATCATCTAATTATATATTTTCTTTATTTCATTTGACATGTTTTTGTTGAGGAAAATTTGTAAATCAATGCCTTCATTCTGCAGATCCAAATGGTAAGCACACAATGAAACTTAGTTTGACTTTATAATATACCAAAATTTATGATCATTACTAAAGTTTGATGTACCTATGGCAGCACCAATGTACTATAAAGGTGTTTACCACCTTTTCTACCAGCATAATCCTTATGCAGCAACCTTTGGGGACAGAATTGTATGGGCTCACTCTGTGTCCTATGATCTCATCAATTGGATTCATCTAAACAATGCTATCGAACCGAGCGAGCCTTTCGACATCAATAGCTGCTGGTCAGGTTCAGCCACCATACTCGAAGGAGGCGAAAAGCCTTTTATTTTGTACACAGGTATTGATGAAAACAAACACCAAGTTCAAAACTTGGCTATTCCAAAGAATGCATCAGATCCTTTCTTAAGGGAATGGATCAAACTCCCTCAAAACCCTGTGATGAAACCACCAATTGGTGTTGAGTTGAACAATTTTAGAGACCCTTCAACTGCTTGGCTTGGAAATGATGGAAAATGGAGGGTAGTTATTGGTGCTCAAAATGGTGATCAAGGGAAGGTTATTTTGTACCATAGTAAGGATTTTGTTGATTGGAAAGTGGATTCTAGGCCGTTTTTCGCGACGGATAACACCGGAGTTTGCGAGTGTCCGGACTTCTTTCCGGTGTTGATCAAAGGCGAAAATGGAGTAGATACATCTTTTGATCATCAAGATCCTAATTTTGTTAGGCATGTAATGAAGATAAGTTATCTTAGTAGGTTACATGACTATTATTTTCTTGGAAACTATAATGTCTTTGGTGACAATGAAAATTTTGTTCCTGATGTTAAATTCACAGGAACAAGTTCAGATTTAAGGTATGATTATGGTAAATTTTATGCTTCCAAATCATTTTTTGATTATGCTAAGAACAGGAGAATATTGTGGGGATGGGTGAATGAATCTGATTCTACACAAGATGATATTCAAAAAGGATGGGCTGGTATACAGGTATTTAATATTTTTTATTTTTAGTTGACTTTTTTTTTTAGGGTAAAATATATTTTTTGTCTTTAAATTTGATAAAAATTTCAAAAATACTCATAAGTTTTATTTTGTTTCAATTTTGTCCCAAAAGTTTTTGATTTGCATCAAATATACCCCGACCGCTAATTTTTCAAAAAATTTAAGACCAATTCAACAACAATTTCATAAGAACAACCCTCAACACAAACAAATCAAGCATAATTTTCATGCATTATTGTTAAATTGGTCTTAAATTTTTTGAAAATTTAGCCATCGAGAGTATATTTGATGCAAATCGAAAACTTTTGGGATAAAATTGAAATAAAATAAAACTTAAGGGTATTTTTAAAACTTTTGTCAAACTTCAGGGACAAAAAATATACTTTACCCTTTTTTTTATTACTCATTTTTAGTCTAAGGAGTCAAAATTTTTATGAATATAGTACACTTATTTTAGGTCAAATGGATATTTATAGAAGTTTATGTTTTTATGTTTAAGGACTAAAATGTATATGATGTAAAGTTTAAAAGGTAAAATGCAATTAATTAACAAGCCATTTAGGTAAATGATGGTTGTTGCTTAATTTTGCTATGTTTGTTGTAGTCAATTCCAAGGCAAATTTGGCTTGATAAAAGTGGGAAGAGATTGGTGCAATGGCCAATTGAAGAGGTTGAAAAATTACATGATAAACAAGTTAGCATTACTAAAGAAAACCTCCTTAGTGGATCAACTCTTCAAGTCTCCGGCATCGTTGCATCACAGGTAAGTTATAACAAATTAATTGGTCATACATTTTCCAAATCAATTATTTTAAGAAATTTTAGTCGAATATTTTAAAAAATTTTCAATTATCAAATTAGTTCTTAACCTTTTATTTTAAGGCCAATTCTATTGTGCCTATAAATTTTTGCCTAAATTTTGCCTAACTTACTTTTTGTAGTAAGTTTTAATTTTTTAAAAATTATTTAATCTTATATCTTTTAAATTAAATAATAACTTTTAACCCTTTTTAGTATATTGGTACCACTTTTTAGGCACCATAGCATTCACTTTATTTTAATAGATAAATTAGTGTCGCATCGAATTCTGTTAAAAGATTGACACATTAGTTTTATCGTTATTTGATAAACTAAATCCCTAAGTATTCTTAAAACTTTTAGATTAATTTTTCTATATAGATAAATAATCTAAGGTGGAAACTCAGGTACAGTAAACTTCACGTGAAGTTTATAACTCGTTAGATAAAAATTTAATCAAATCAATGGCTCTCAATTATTAACTTCACATAAAATTGACTGTAACTGAGTTTTTACCATAATCTAATATTTCTTTAAAAGACAAATTTTATAATAAATCATCATAACAAAATTATCATTATTTTTGAACCTTCTCATCACTGTGAAGGTTGATGTAGAAGTGGTATTTGAAATATCCGAAGTAGAAAGTGCAGAATGGTTAGATCCAAAGGGTGTTGATCCACAAATACTATGTAGCAAAAAAGAAGATGGATCAAGAAGTGGCATAATTGGACCATTTGGTTTGTTAGCTTTGGCTTCAGAGGATCTCCGAGAGCAAACTTCAGTGTTCTTTCAAATCTATAAAGCTCCAAATAGATATGTAGGCCTAATGTGTAGTGATCAAAGCAGGTATTTTTTGTTTATTATTGTATTATCAATCCCGCTACATTACCAACAGTGTTTCTGCCAACTTCTGCCAACTCTTGTTTATGACTGTATTTAACGTAAGTGTCTTTGTGGATGTGTCTAACAAAAATGTCTTTTTTATGGCTGTGTCTAATGGAAGTGTCTTTATATATATATTTTCTGGATGTGTCTCTTTATACATGTGTTTAAAATATAATAATTAATTATTATTGACAATAAATTGGCAAATAATATATTGGTACCCTATACTTTTCCTTGTATTATATATGCTTCTGAATTTACTTCATTCTAAGTTTAAAATAACCCAGAACAATATGTTTTCTCTACTCTTATGCAGGTCTTCATTAAGAGATGACATTGATAAAACTACATATGGAACTTTCTTTGACATAGATCCTACTCAAAAAACAATTTCTCTTAGAACTTTGGTATGTCTATTTGTGTGTATCTCAATGCATGGTTCATAGCATTCATGCTATTTTTTAAATGTCTAATCTGATCTATAGTCATCTTTCAAACAATCATGTTAGAGTATAATTCTAATCAACTAAATATTCAGATATGCTAAATAATTCTAATCAATGCTTATTGATACGTTTTTTTTTTCTTCTTAAAAAAGATTGGCAATGCAGTTATGTAAATAAAAATGGACAAACCCATTTGTATTGTCAATTTTTTTTTATATTTAAAAACTGCCTAGTCTTTTGAAAAAAACATAGCAATGTAGTTGAAAATTTGCTTTGGTTCTAATTAAAATACACTTTTTTCTCAATTTTCTTAATCATAGAGCAAGTTGACTTATTTATATAATTTTATCTACCATCATAAGTATAATACTTAATTGATTTGAGTGGAAAGGCATATTCTTATATATTCTTGCTATACAGATTGACCACTCTATTGTTGAAAGTTTTGGAGATGAAGGGAGAATTTGTATCACCAGTAGGGTTTATCCTTCTTTGGCTATAGATAAAAATGCTCATCTTTTTGTATTTAATAATGGGATTCAAACTATACAAATTTCAAAATTAAATGCTTGGAGCATGAAGCAAGCACAAATTGGCTATGAGGGCAATATAAGTTGTGTTTGAAGAGAACCATAGAACTTTATTTAATCCACAAATTATTGAGTTTTTTTTTTTTAATTTGTTTCCATTATTGTAATAAGAAGATGAATCTGATGTAAGAATTAGTTGTTCTTATTAGAAATTCTGCATTTATTTTGCTTAAATAAGATTTATATTATCTTAATGAGTGATATACCAATGCAAGTACATCATATCATAGTATTTTATTTAATTTATTAAACAAATTCAAATAACTCAGACTCGTGCATATATATAATCATGAGATCAATTTATTGAGTAATATATTAATTAATAAACTAGGTTAAAATAATTTTACTAGGTAACTTGACATATATGCTGGAATAATTTCATAAAGTTACATAAAATCAAATCATTATTCATTTTGATCATATAGTAATTAGATGTCCAAACCTAGTTTTTGTTATGCCAAAAACTAAATATTATTATTATTATTATTATTATTATCATCATCATCATCATCATTGATTTTTTTTGGGACCTCATTATAATTAGGGCATTTTACTCAAATAAAATGTTTGAAAAGATTCTTTACTCAAATACAATATTTGCTATTCGTTTACATGAGTATCTCATGTTTTATTATTATGTAAACCATGGTAGATAACCACGGTTTCCAATTTAAACATAAACCATGAAAAAGTTTGGTAGAAACTGTGGGTGATCACCACGGTTTATGAGAAAAAGATTGTGAGCATAAAACCCTGTTGGTTACCACGGTTTATGCTTTGAGTAATATAAAATTATGTGACAAACGAATAATATTAAATTAATTATTTTTTTTGCAATATAATTTAGAAAATTAATAAATGTCAAACCTAGTACTCTATATAATTAAATATCAAATTCAATATTCTACATAATTAATAAAAATAAAAAAAAACAACAAAAACATTTAAAAGAAAAAAAAAAAAAAAAGAAGAAAAGCAACCGGTGGTGATATATTTTGAAAAGCAACCAGTGGTGATATATTTTAATGAAAGAAACATATATGACAGAATAGTTACTATGGAAACAGAAACTCATAACTCATATCTATATTATAAGAAGAAGGAAATTAACATTTTTTCAGTCAAGTTATCCAAAAAAGAAGAAAGGCTACAACTTTAGAGAAGTTCGCAGCTGGATTCACATTCATGGAACTAACAACAAAGACTTTCAAGCAGTATAATAACCAATGTGAAAGAACCTAAACCACATAACAAGATTCAAGTTTCAAAAAGAAAAAAGTAATTATATTCTCAGTAATTTTTCTGTTTTTTTAATTTATTCTAAATCTTTTACGTATAAAAATAGTATTATATCTCTTAAAAAGACAGAGAAATTATTTATCTAATCTATATTTTCAGTAATTTTTCTGCCTTTTTAATTTATTCTAAATTTTTTACGTATAAAAATAGTACTATATCTCTTTTTTTTTTATCAATTTAATGTAAAAAAATTATTTTTTTATCTTATCAATTTGATGTAGAAAGAAAACGATTTTTTTATTTGATATATATTTTTATTTTTCGATATGCCTTTACCTATTAATGATTGAATGAAAAAAAAGAGATATAGTACTATTTTTATACGTAAAAAATTTAGAATAAATTAAAAAGGCAGAAAAATTACTGAAAATATAGATTAGATAAATAATTTCTCTGTCTTTTTAAGAGATATAATACTATTTTTATACGCAAAAGATTTAGAATAAATTAAAAAAAC
>NC_029790.2:133129548-133130679 GCF_000816755.2 Arachis ipaensis | reverse complement strand
TTTTTAAATTATATTGCAAAAAAATTAATTAATTTAATATTATTCATTTGTCACATAATTTTATATTACTCAAAGCATAAATCGTGGTAGCCAACAGGATTTTATGCTCACAATGTTTCCTCATAAACCATAGTGAACACCCACGGTTTCTACCATGCATATTCCGTGGTAAGCAACCGCGGTTTATGCTCAACGTTTCCTACAAGTAGGGGTGGCAAGTGGGGAAACCCACCCCGCCCCGCCCCGCCTAGTGAGGCGGTCCCAGAATCCTAGCCTGCCCCGCCTAACGGCGGGCTCGCAGGCTGGCGGGCTTTCCTCTTTTTTTTTTTTTCTTTTATTTTTAACTATTAAATAATATATATAAAGGCATAAAAAAATCTCTCCTATTTTTTATTTTTAACTATTATAATTTCTAAAAGTATAAACAAATTATAACTTTTATATTCACAAACATTAAAGTCTTTGTAATTATAAATATCTAATAAATATAATTATAAATATTGTTCCCAAAGCAAAATAAACATAATCCAAAACATAATTATAAATATTGTCTTTAAAACAAAATAAATATAATCCAAAATACTCAATTTTCATCTTTATTCTCTTATAAGTTGAGTTGGGGGAAGTTGAGTTTTGGTAAAAAAATTGTAAAAATACCCCTTGCTAAAAAATTCTAAGCCCGGCAGGGAAGCCCGCCCCGCCCCGCCAAAGCTCGCGGTTTAAGCGGTGCGGGTTAGGTGGGCTTTTACTATTTAGCGATCCCAATTTTCCAGCCCAGCCCGCCTTTTTTGGCGGGTTACGCGGACCGGCCCGGCAGATTTAAGCTCGTTTGCCACCCCTACCTACAAGTAAACCATCCCTACCACCCACGGTTTATGTTTAAATTGAAAACCGTATTATCTACAACGGTTTACATAATAATAAAACAGAACACTCATGTAAACGAATGACAAATATTGTATTTGAGTAAAGAATCCTTTCAAACATTCTATTTTAGTAAAATGCCCTTATAATTATCATTATGGCCCTAGCATTATAATCCGAAAATGGTAGTATCTTTTGCTCACCTTACTCGTAACAAAAACATATGGGCAAATTCTTAACAAAGTTAATAATAAATTTGTTGCGAAA
>NC_029790.2:133119425-133129514 GCF_000816755.2 Arachis ipaensis | reverse complement strand
GTGTTTGTTGTTTGTGTAAGTATTTGTCTTATACCGTACTTTTATTTATATACATACAAAAGTTATACTTTTAAATTTAGTTAATTTTAGTTTTGTCTTGATAAACTGAACTTCACTATTAAAAACTAAAAAAAGTTAGCGTCCAAATCATTAAATGAGCATCCATCTATATCATAACACTCTTTTTTGGATATCTATCAGAATTATATCTCGTTAAAACTTTACTAAAAAAAATCTAATAGAAAAAAAATTTAGTGAACGAAAATGAGTACAATATCTTTTATGACGAGGATTGCCTCGTTAAAAATCTTGTCAAAAAAAATTCAATAAGGATAAAAATCTGACCAAGGAAAAAAGAGTACAGCATCTCCCTCTTATCGACATTATTTAACATCTCAAAATCGACGCATCCCAATCTGATGTATCAATTTTTCAAAGGAGGAATTTGGAAGTGACTTTGTAAATAAATCTGCCAGATTATCGCTTGAGTGGATCTGTTGGATATCAATTGTTCCTTGATTTTGAAGATCATGAGTGAAGAAAAATTTGGGAGAAATATGCTTTATTATATTACCTTTGATGTATCCATCTTTAAATTGAGCATTGCATGCTATATTATCTTCAAACAGAACAGTTGGAGCTATTTTTCTACCAGTCATTCCACGAGATGATATAATATATTGGATTAAATTCTTGAGCCAAAAACACTCGCGACTTGCTTTATGTATCGCTAGTATTTCAACATGATTAGAGGATGTTGCTGCTATCGTCTATTTCGTGGACCTCCATGATGTAGCCGTATCACCATATGTGAATAGGTATCTTATCTGAGATCTTCCTTTGTGTGGATCAGACAAGTATCCTACATCTGCATAGCCAACTAATTGTGACTTGGATTTATATGGATAAAACTAACTCATATCAATTGTTCCATGAGATGTCGAAAAATGTATTTGATTCCATTCTAATATCTTCTGCTTGGAGAGAAACTATATCTTACTAGTAAATTTACAATAAATAATATATCAGATCGTGTATTATTAACAAGATATATTAGTGCTCCAATGACAATGAGATATGGTACTTCAGGACTAAGGATATCTTCATTTTCTTCTTTAGGACAGAATTTGTCATTTTCCACATTCAAAGACCTTACGATCATTAGGGTATTTAATAGATGTGACTTATCCATATAAAATCTTTTCAAGATCTTTTTTGTGTATATTGTTTGATGAATAAAGATCCCATTTTTTGTATGCTTGATCTGCAGGCCAAAACAAAATTTAGTCTTTTCAAGATCTTTCATCTCAAACTCTCATTTTGGAGCTTTTATAATTGTTAAAATCTCTTCAGGGGTTCCAATGATATTTAAACCATCAACGTACATAGTAATTATAATGAATTCAGATGCAGATTTCTTTATGAAAATACATGGGTAGATATAAGCATTTTTGAATTCGTTTTTAGCCAGATACTTAGTAAGACGATTATACCATATTCGTCCAGATTGCTTTAGACCATATAAAGATCTTTGCAATTTGACCGAGTAACCCCTATAAATATTCATTGGATGATTTAGATATCTTTAGTCCTTGATGAATTTTCATATAAATATCACAATCTAATGATACATATAAATAGGCTTTCACCACATCCATTAGATGCATATGTAGTTTATGATATGCGGATAAACTAATCAAATAACGCAACGTTATTGCATCTATTCCAGGAGAATATGTTTTTTCATAATCTTTACCGGGTCTTTGTGAAAAATCTTATGCCACGAGTCGAGCTTTGTAGCGTACAACTTCATTTTTATTATTTTGTTTTCTCACAAATATCCATCTGTATCCAATAGGTTTTAAATCTTCTGCTGTACGGACTATAGGTCCAAAGACTTCACGTTTTACACGTGAGTCTAACTCACCCTTCATAGCTTCTTCCTATTTTGGTCAATCATTCCTTTGTCGACATTCTTCGACTGATCTTAGCTCAAGATCCTTATCTTCATGCATGATGTGTAAATAGGGGTAGTAGGAGCACCCGAACCCGCGGGTACCCGACCCGGAGGCGATGCAGGTAGTTGAGCGGTGCGGGATGGGGTCGGAGTCAGGGTAAACCCGCCCCGGAGTATATATACATATATGTTTCTAGAGATTCTGGTTCTTTTGTTTGTGCCTCCATCAGATCCCAAGTCTCCAAAGTCTTCTACAGAGAACCATAATCACCACAGTCTTCTTCTCTGCTGCCCAGTCCTGCACCTCCTTGACGTTGCTGCAGCTCAGTCCCGCAGCTCCTTATTGTTGCTACTCAGTCTCGTAGCTCCTCGTCGTTGCTGCTCAGCAGATCTAAGTTCTTCTCTTCTTCTTCTACAGATTCATCGTTTGGTCACCGTCGCCATGGCATGTGAGCCTGTTACCGGAGCCCCTTTTCTCTGTCTCTCTGAGTTTGTGACCGCCAGTAAGTTCTGTAATTTTTTATTCAATTTTATTAATATATGTGTTGTACAGTAGGTTTATATGTATTTGATTGAAAATTTTATTGTAATTTTATTGATTGAGAATTATTTGTTGATTGCAATTTTTTTGTGTTTCATTGTAGTTTTTCATTTTTTATTTTGATTATGTGTTCTGATTTTGTTAATAATTAAACCAAAAATAGCAAAAGAGACTCTTAGAGCATATAATGAAATTGTCCAAGCTAACATAAGCAACCAGCATAGATCAAGGCTTCACTTGGTCAGAATTTCAGAAAGATATGTCCATTAACATTTTGGACATTATAACAGACTCTGTATATACTTGATTTATATGTGTTGACATTACAACATTGTTGACATTACAACTGTAGATTTATATGTGTTTAATTGAGAATTTTGTTGTAATTTGGTCATTTCTTGTTTTCAGGGGGCTATCGTGGCAGTTGGAGCATCAAAGCCTACTGTTAAGGCTGATGCAACTGGATTCTTCAAGGTGAAATATAAGATGATACAACTGGATTTTTCAAGGTGAAAAATAAGATGCTGGTGAGTATATGTGCATATATTTTCTTTAAGTAGTTATGTTTATGCATTTATTAAAATACTATATGAAGCCAATCAAGCCATTGCCATGAAAAAATAAAATAAAAATAAAAAGAACAACTATTCCTTCGTTGGTGATATGTATGACTGAGAATAATATTTTCAAGTGTCTCTAATTGTAGTTTTTTATTTTTTATTTTGATTGAGAATTAGAAACTTTGTGATTATAATTTTGTTTATATGTGTATAATTGCAATTTTTTATTTTTTATTTTGATTGAGAACCAAAGATATTGTAATTACAATTTGTTTATATGTGTTTGATTGCATTTTTTTATTTCTTTGGTTTTTTTTTTCATGACTTTGGCATGTTGTAATTGGTTATATATGTTGATTAAGAATGAGACTATGATATTCATGCTTTAAATAAACAAAACAAGAAAATAATTAGTACTTCTATAGTTTATACTAATATTTGCAATCTAATACTTACCTATGCTATCATGTTTTTTTTGTAAAGTTTTCAAAGTGCTTCCAACATTTAACGGAACTAAACTTAAATTAGGTAAAATATATTTATATCTACTAATATTTATTTATGTTAATTTTTTACATAATATTAATTAATTTATTAATTACTATGTCTTTTAATTTTTAAATTTAGATTTGAATCTTGATTTTTAAATTTTTAATGATGATAAAGATTTAAAAAGTGATCAGAATAAGGATTGAAGATTCTTTTATATCTAGTGTTATAATTTTTTTAGGTTTAATTACTCTGTTGATCCTTATAGTTTCACGAAATTTTCAATTAAGTCCCTATACTTTTTTTCCTTTTAATTGGGTCCCTATACGTTTTTTTTTTTCAATTTAGTCCCTACCGTGACAAAAACGTCTAAAATAACAGAATATTCTCTTAAAAAAATGAATATTCTCTCTTTTAGGATAGCAGGACACTCTTATATTTTTAAAATTTCAAAAAAACCCTTCTCACTTCCACACTCACATATCCTTAGCCCTAACCTCTTCATCGAGCTCTCTCCGGATCTGTCGCATGGTGCCCTCTCGCTGTGCCTCGTCCTCTCGGCGTCCCTGTCGTGCCAAGCTTCCATATCCATGCTCTTGGTGACACTACCAATGGTTGCAATTCCACGAGTCCTCACTTCAATCCTCTTAACAAACACCATGAAGCTCTTGCCGATCATCACCGTCATGCTGGTGATTTGGGTAACATTCTTGCAGGCCTTGATGGTATGATTTTTTATCAATTCTTTTTATTTTCTCAATTCTTTCTATCAATTGATTTTTCTCCTAACAACACATTTTGTTCTTTTCTCATTCAGGGGTTGCTGAGATTTCTATCACAGATTCACAGGTAATTACTCAACTAAACTTTGGTTATTGCTATGTTTGTAGAATTCAAATTTGACATCTTTTTTGTTGTATAATTCACATTTCAATTTGATAAATGAACCCTTAATTGTACTTATCTCTTTCAATTTTCGATGTAGATTCAGTTGAATGGAGTGCATTCCATACTTGGCATGGCAGTTGTTGTGCATGCTGATCCTGATGACCTTGGAAGGGGTAAGATAGGCCAAGTAGTTGAACATGTCAATGTGATTTACTCTTCTTTTACTCCATAACCGTTACTACTCTTGGATTATTTTTCCTTAATATTGAGATGTTGAAAGAGAGAATTATTTTTTGTTTGATTGATAATTAAATTGTGACAGCATGTTAACAGCTCTTTATTTCTCGTAGGAATTGAGCCCTGGACTTTCGTTCAGAGGTTAGGAGAAGCTGTTTTCATTCCAGCAGGTTGTCTTCACCAAGTCAGAAATCTGAAGGTAAGAACATACATTATGCATTAGTGATTAGTCACATCTTTAGTATATTGAGTTGTTTCTTTATATATCTGCAATATTTTAATTCAATAAAAATGTAAAGAATTTTTTTTTGTAAAGTGAGCCGGATGAAATTGCTAATCATATTCAAAATAGTTATCCCACTACCATTCTAGCCATCACGTCAAATCTGGAGGATAATATTACAACTTTAAATCTAGGAATAGAACCAGATATCGGCTTCTCGAAAGGCCTATTTCTGCTTATTAAGAATTTGTTTTTGTATATCAGAAGTTTATTGTCACTAACCAATTTGTTTAAATTTGATAGTTCCAGTATGAACTTTACATGTCCTTCATATTGCGAGCTTAATAGTTTCTTGCTGGTGTATAATGTAAATGCTTTACACTTTCTGAATTGCTGTGTTATTTACACCAGGTGAAAAAAATTACAGTACACACAATGAAAGATATGGTTGAAAATTTGGAGAAAGCACGGTTAGTGTTTGCGATCGTTACTCCTATCTGGTTTGCATTGTGATGCATGCATGATTTGATTACAATATTCACTTTGATAAGGCATTGTTAGATTATTGTTTCTAGGTTCATGAATCATGACTATGAATTTAAGTTTATTATTTTATTTACTAAATTGGTGATTTTTATACAAGTCTGAGAAAAGTGAGGTTCAGGATGGTTGCATATATTTACTGATGAACTGAAGTCTGCTCTCTCAGAATTCTTCTTGGCTCAAAATCGTCCGTTATCAATATTATTATTGATCTCTATGCTAGTTCAAGGAGTGGGAGGCTGCAACACGAGAACTGGTTTTCAGATTTTAAATTTCAATAACACAAATTACAGTTTTTTATTGTGTACCATGATATGATAAAGACACAAATTATATTCTATGAATTCACACAAATGTAAAATGTTACATTATCATAATGAATACTTGAAGGATGAAAACTGAATTTTATATATGCTTATTACTATTATTTCTATTTCATTTTATCCATTCTTTTTTTTAGGTTCTTAAGATAAGGTATTTTAAAAGTAAAAAAAAGAAAAAAAGAGAGAAGGTATTTTTGGTACAATTTGTATATAAATAAGCAAAAGAATGATAGTGACAAAATAAAATGGATTATAAGAACATTTTTCATGTCTTAGAATCATTGAATAGGGATTATAGGAATATCTTTCATTGAATATTTATAGTTTCACCGAATTTTCAATTAAGTCCCTATATTTTTTTGTTTTCAATTAGGTCCCTAAGGGTATAAAAATAATTTCACAATTCACTAACATTTTTTTGACGTTTAACGTTAATAGGGACTAAATTGAAAAAAAATTAATGTATAGGGACCCAATTAAAAGGAAAAAAAAGTATAGGGACCTAATTAAAAATTTTGCGAAACTATAGGGACCAACAGAATAATTAAACCATTTTTTTTATTATTATATTGTATGAATCTTATATTTGTATTTTAATTTATGTATTAATTTTAAGTTTTTATCTTAATTTATACATGAGTATGTAAAAATTAAAATGTTATTTAATTTTTATAGGAGCGGGGGCGGGTAGTCTATTACCCGCGGGTAGGGGTTCGGTGAGTAGTAGTGAAGTGAATGGAGCGCGGGGTGGGGTCGGGTAGAGTAAAAATCCGCCCCTACCCGCCCCACTACAACCCCTATGTGTAATGCCACATTATATGCAAATATTTCATTGATAATTATTTTGTTTCAATTCTATTTTTCTCCTATAAAGACATAATTTATCGAGATCTCATCATTTTTACAATTTTTAGCTACCTGTTCCTCTTCTTGCATCAAAATTATATCCGAATTTTGGACAAATGCAGGTGTCTTTACTATGTCTTTATCTTTTTTAACAAAAATAGTATTTACCTCTTTTTCTTTTCGAAGATTTTTGTCTTTAGAACCGACAGGCCTACCCCGCTTCTAACGTGAATTTATTTATGTGGCCATTTGTTCGACTGAAACATCAATTCGAATTGGGACATTTTCAGTTGGTATATAGGGTTTAATTATCCTTTTCGTATCACAAAATACATCAGGCAATTCATTTGCTAGTCTTTGCAAATGTATAATTTTTAGAACTTATAGTTCACATTGTCCTGATCGAGGATCTAAATGCATCAAGGATGATGCATTCCAATTAAGTTCATTTTCAAGAAATTTATTCTCTCTTCCTAATCTTTGAAATTTTGATTCATCAAAATGACAATCTGCAAATCGGACTTTAAATACATCTCCAGTTCATATCTCAAGATACCACACTATAGAGAGAGAATCATATCCAACATATATTTCTAATTTTTTTGGGGTCCCATTAGTGCGATAAGGCAGGACAATTGGAACATATATTGCACACTGAGTATTCTCAAATGAAAAATATTTGGCTGCTGGCCAAAATCTAATTGCAGAAGAGAGAATTGGTGATAACTTGTTGACCTTAAGCGAATAAGTGCTGTAGCATGTAAAATAGCATGCCCCAAGCAGAGATTGAAAATTTTGTTCTCATAAGTAAGGGTATAGCAATCAATTAGAGCTGTTTAATAAGTGACTCTGTTAGTCCATTTTGTGTATGAACATGAGCTACTGGATGTTCAACACTTATACCATTGGCCATACAATAAGCATTGAAAGCTTGAGAGGTGAATTCACTAGCATTATATCAAGACGAATTATTTTGATTGAATTTTCTGAAAAATGTGCTTTTAATCAAATAATTTGAGCAAGTAATCTTGCAAACGCCAGGTTGCGAAAAGACAATAAGTACACATGTGACCATCTCGAAGATGCATCTAATAGGACCATAAAATATCTAAAAGATCCACATGGTGGATGAATAGGTCCACATATATCGTCTTGAATCCTTTCTAAAAATTCAGGAGACTCAAATCCAATCTTTATTGGTGATGACCTTAAAATTATCTTTTCCTGAGAGCATGTAACCCAACAAAATTCACTAGATTTAAGAATCTTCTAGTTTTTTAATGAATGTCCATAGGAGTTTTCAATAATTCTTCACATCATGGTTGTTCCAGGATATCCCAATTGATTATGCCAAATTATGAATTCATTTGGGTTAGTAAATTTCTGATTTACAATAACATGTGATTCAATTGCATTGATATTAGTATAATATAACTCAGAAGAAAGTGAGGGTAACTTTTCTAGTATAACCTTTTTATTTAAATCATGAGTTGTCATACATAAGTACTCATTATTTCTCTCATTCATTGTTTCAATATGATATCCTTTTCGGCGAATATCTTTAAAACTCAACAAGTTCTTTAGAGACTTAGTAGACAATAGTGTATTATTTATTATGAATTTTGTTCCTCCAAAAAATAAAATTATAACTCTTTCGAAACCTTTTATCATCGTATTGCCTGAGCCAATAATGATATTAACACATTCTTTTTTTGGTACAAGATGAGTAAAATATATATTACTTTTGAGAATAGTATGCAAACTTGCACTATCCGCAAGGCAAACATCTTCATTATATGTCCTTGTCATTTTCTTCAAAGATAAATAATAATAAAATGAGTAGAAATATCTACACAGTAAAATCATTTCCTTAATTGAAAATATTTTTCTAAGAAGTATAGTATATACTAAAAATTGTATTATTATTATCTTGGAACATTCAGTAATTTTGAAATTCATAAACATAAATATTTTATCAAACATTATATTTGAAATTCAGATGCATAAAAATAAAACTTAACAATAAGTTTCTTACATTATGAATACTTAACAATCTCACATATTAAACTATTCCATCATTGATCAAAGGCACTATACATAGTATCATATACTAAAAATTTTATTATTATTATTATTATTATTATTATTATTATTATTATTGTAGAACTTGACACATTTAGTGATTTTGAAATTCTTAAACATAAATATTTTATTAAACATTATTTATATACATCGTACCTAAAATTCAAATGCATAGGAAATAAAACTTAACAAAAATTTTCTTACATTATTTATTTATATAAGTATTCAACAAACTCTAATATTAAATTTTTTCATCATTGATTAAATGACCAATATTTTCTTCAGGATTCTCAAAGAAATCAAATACTTCATAATGAGTGGTGTAATTTTCAGCAACATCTTTTGAAATAAAATTTGTCTCATTTCTTTTGTCGTCCTTTTTCAAGGATACTTGATAAAGATCAACTAAATGCCTTGGGATACGACAGGTACGCGATCAACGATCCTTTCCACCACAATGGAAATATTTATTCCTTTATTGATTTATTTTACCCATTATTTCTTTCTTTATCCTATTTCTGATGAGATCCTTTCTTGTAAACATAATTTTTTTTCATGCCATAATTTTTCTTCTTATTAAAGCCTTGCCATTTACTTCTTTTGGAGTTATAATTTGCCATATTTGCTTCAGGAAATGGAGCAGCGCCAGCTGGGCGCGCTTTATGATTTCTTGAAAGCAATTCATTATTTCGTTCAATAACAAGAAGGTAAGAAATTAGTTCAAAATATTTTTTTTTAAAATTATTTTTCTCGATACTGCTGCTGCATGAGCACATTCAAGACATGGAATGTCAAGAAAGTTTTCTCTAACATGTCACTATCAATTATCTTTTTCCCACATAATTTCATTCGTGAGGTAATTCGGAACGTTGCTGAATTATATTCATTTATGAATTTAAAATCCTGCAGACGCAACTGTATCTACTCATATCGGGATCGAGAAAGTATCCCTATCTTTTGATAATTATACTTTTTTTTCAAGGTTCTTTCACAGATCTGCAGGATCTTTTAGTATGAGATATTCATTTTTTAATCATTCATCAAGATGACGATAAAGGAATATCATGGTTTTGGCTTTATCCTTTTGGATTGCTTTATTTTCAGCCTTAATAGTATCTCCAAGATCCATTGAATCAAAATGAATTTCAGCATCTAATATCCATGATAAGTAGTTATTTTCAGATATATCAAGATCATTAAATTCAATGAGAGAATTTTGATATAATAAAAATTTATTACTTAAGTCCTTCTAAATTTTTATCAAAATCTTGTGCTGATAACGTATTGTGAAATAAATAAATAAAATAAATAAATATAAAATAAATAAATATAAATAAAAAATTCTAATATTAATATTTGTTAAATATTATTATTTTGTTATAATTGAGATGATTCATATA
>NC_029790.2:133114034-133119364 GCF_000816755.2 Arachis ipaensis | reverse complement strand
TTTTATATTATAATTATTAAAGATATAATTATTAATATTATTTTTTTTATTAACTTAAATTTTTAGAATGAATGATTTATGATGACAGTAATTTTCAATTCCCATCGATAGTTCTTCTTAAATTTTTATTATTGGTGGTTTGGTTTATATGTTTTTATTCACATGGGAAGAGATCTCTCCTCCTAACCTTATATTTAATTACTGATTTTCATATTTAATTTACATGCTATAATTAGAAAAATTCGAATGTTAGTTGTTAAATTTAAAGAAAAAGAAAAAAATATATCAAAGTGTGACACAAATGGCGGGCTTGATGATGAAAGTAGTGGTGTGAACTCAATGAAAGATTATGATTGGGAAAAATTATAAAGTAACCATTAATGGTACCTCCCAACCTTAGAATGTGGTATGCTAGGTAGAAAAAGCTTATTCCTTCAAGTTTATTTATATATGTACATTGATGTAACGTTTACCAAGATATAACAATTATTAAAGTGTCTTTCTTATAGCTGAGTGCACCACCTGAAGTCCAAGCATTAAGGAACTAATGATTTTTAGGGCTGTCAAACGGGCTAGTCTGGCCTATTTAGATCCGACCTGTTAAACTTGTGGGTTAAATGGGCTGGTTCCTTTAAACTTGCTTTATTTGCAGGTCAGAATTTTTTAGTCCGGACCATTTATGGTCAGTCCAATGGGTTAGGGTCAGTCCGTTTATTATTTTATTTTATTTTTTAAAAAATATTTTGACAAAAAATACTACTTTTAGGTCAAAAATAATTTAAAAAATAATTTTTTTTAGTTGATGGGTCGAATTTTCGAGTCGGAACAGAAGAAATATTAGCTAAAAGTACTATTTTTTTTAAAAAATGTAAAAAAAATTTAAACGGGCCACCCGTTTAATTCACGGGCTAGCCCGTTTAACCCGTCATTTTTTTTTTAGTTAATCGAGTTCAGTCTATTTAGTCCTAAACGGGCTTAATTTTAGAAGGAAAGCCCGCCCATTTAAATTGATAAACAGACTGGTCTGATGGGTTTAGCCCATTTTAACGGCCCTAATGATTTTTCATCTACCATGCCATTTATATTTTTAGCCTATTTTTAAAATTAAAAAAAAATTGGTAAAATTTTAATTTTGTATATGCTTGTGTGTGGAAAGAGATCCATTTGTGAGAGATTCTTCTTGGTTAGGGTGTAAAAGATTCTAACATGGGTCCTCCCATTGCTGTTCATTACTTCATTATTATATATATCATGCCATGCAAATTGCATGCCACATTTGATTTTCCATTATAGAAAAAGCCACAAAATTTGGGAGAAAAAAGAACCCCACTTATGGAGTCGTTGACAAGTTATAAAAAATGAAGAACTCATATCTTTATAAATACGTGAATAATTTTAATTTGTAATTTTTTAAATCATTTGTAAATATTTGGGTTTTTTTTTTCCCTAAAGTCAAAAACCTTTCATGAGTTTCATCATAAAACTACTGCGGTTTCTTAAACAAAGTTAGTTGGATATTTTATAATATAATATAAATAACGGTTTTAAAAAAGAAAAAAAGTTCCGACTTTTTTATTTCTTACACAAGGGGCAAGGGCAATTTTTTCTTAATTTGATGGTCTTTTTTCTAGATAATTAATAATACTAGGTTAGCTTTGCTCCTGTGCTACTCTAATCTCAATAATAAAACAAAGTTTTCAATTTGATTTTACTTTTTCAAATTATTGTGGTATATATTTTTAAAAAATGTTATTTTTTTATTTTTTTACCAAAGATAGAAAAATTCAAACCCACGACCTCTTAGGTAAGTATAGAGAGACTATACCATTTAAGTTATAACTCATTGGCTTTTTAAAAAATGTTATGTACGTACTAAAATTAGCTATTATATATTTTTGTATATTGATAGATATTAATTCATATATTTTTTAACTAAATAATCAATCTACCAAAATAATCAAACACGCTATAGTAGAATAATAAAAAAAATCTATAATAATAAAATAATCAAATTTATTTCTAGTAATATAATGAGAATTTTTTAAGATGCTAAATACGCATTTTTATATGCAGTGACTAATTGATGATTAATTTTTAATATATACATAATATAATTACTATTTTTATTTAAAAAAAAGACAGAGTCAATTATTTCAAGAAGTCAACTTTAGATTTACTAATATTGGAACTGGATGTTTTTTTTATTAGGATTGCGATTGTGGCACGAAACATAATTTAGATTCATTGCTATTGAATTTAACTCAATTCAAAATTTTCAGATTATTAGTAACTACTTTTCCAAGAACACACAAGAGGTGATAAAAAGAATAAATTTTAATGAGCTTTTAGCATTTTTTTATAATTAATTACTAACAAATTTGCCAAAAACAGCTGCTTTATCAATTGTATATTTTCAATGATCAATCTATTCTAATGAAGTGTGTACTTTATTAATAGTGATTTTACATAATTTATTTTAGTTTCTTGTAGTTTCATTGTCTCTGTTTCACTGGGATTGTGGGCTTGTAGTGGTTGATGTCGTTGATGTCATCACTCATCACCTTTGGAGTCTTTTCCAAGCCCAAAGGAAAAAGAACTAATTGGGCCCCACTTAGTGCCAACTGAACTGGAATTTGGACTTACGTTCTTGCCCTTAATCATAACCTCTTCTTTTTACTCCATTCGGAATATCAATACCAATCTTTGTTTGATTCAAACATTAACAACCAAATTAAAATTTAATCAAAACAATAAAAATTAAAATAATATTTTATTTTTAATATTTGTTTTAAGAGTAAATTTTTTTTGTCCTTGTCTTTTTTTAATTTAGACAACTTATATTTTAATGATTAAAAAATGACTATTCGTCCCTTATTGTTTTGTTTAATTATATGCATGAACATTTCTATGAAAATCTTTAAAAAAAATAATAAAAAATATTTACATGTGACGTTAATTTGTATGATCTATTTTTCATCTTTTTTACATGAATGATATATAATTATTGGATTGTGACAGTTTATTATTTATACATTTATTAAATAGCATTACAAAGAATTATAACCATTTGATTGTGATATTATTTTAATAATTATGCAGAAACTAAAACAGTCTCAATCATATAATTATCATTCATATAGGACTGATAAATGTTAACTCATAAATTACGTCACACATAAATATTTTCTATCATCTTTTGTTAAAAAATTTCATAGAAGAATTCACACGGCTAATGATAAAAAAAGATAAGAGACAAATAAATTATCATTTTTTAATTATTAAAATACAAATTGTCTAAATTAAAATAAAATAGGAATCCAAAAGAGATTTTACTCTTAATTTAAAACATACCAAACAAAAGTGATGTTTTATTATCCTGCCCTAAATGAAATAAATATGTTTGCGTAAGTAATTACAAATATGTAGAAAGCAGCAAGATGCTGCTCTGGCTCTACCCCAGCTTCCAAGATGCTTTGCTTATCTCAATAATTAATGACAACCAAAGTGCTTTTTGTTTATGTAAGCAGTGAGAGAAATTAAAGTAGTGGCACTCATCTAATGACAACACTACTACTACTAAGTGCTAAACCCTTTTTTCGTTTTTGTTTCTATTTGGGGGTTTTTCATTTTGTGTGCGGACTTTGCCTTAGAATAGTGAAGTAGTGATGATCATAGATATTTATGATTCTTTCCCATGAGATGCTCACTATGTTCTAATTTCAAAAAATTTTCAAGTGTACTGGTATACCGGTATTTCAGTAATTTTTAACCGTTAATCTTAATTTTAAAAAGTATATATAATATATATAATTAAGATCAACGGTTAAAAATTACTGAAACACCGGTGTACCGGTATATTTGAAAACTTTCCAATTTCATATGGTTCATACTTTAACCAATTTGGTTCGGTGAGATGTCCACTCACTACTCGACCGGTTTAGCTTTTAGCAAGTATTGAAAATACAAATCTTAATTTATCTATGTAATAATTTATTGAGTAATGATAAATCTTTAAATAAAATACAAATTTACAACGGATCAATCTTTTACTTGTTAAGTCAAACTATGCCGTGAGAAATAAAAAAAATAACCATGGTTGATACTTTAGACTAAAGTCTAGTTTGGATAGACAGTTTAATTAAGTTATTTTTGAAAAAAATTAAATAATAAATATTTATATTAAACTTATTTTTTTTTTTGTGTTTAGTTTTTTAATCTTAAAAGTACTTATTTTAAAAGAAGAGTGATAAGAAAAACTTTTGATTATGAAAAAAATAATTTTTTTAATTTTTCCATAAACACTTAAATAGTTTTCTTAAAATTTACAATTTGGTTTTAAAATTTATACCAAACATTAATGTTATAACTTTTCATAAGTTAAAAAAAAAATACAAACGGACCCTAAATCTCCTTCATTGAATCAATTATATGAATTAATAAAGAGTTATGTTACGTGTATACTAAAATCAGCCACTAAAGTCAATCACTAGTATAAAATACATGCTGGAATATAAATACACATTGAAAATAAATGAAACCACACATGTATTTATACACAAATATATTGGTGAATGATTTTAGTGACTGACTTTAGTGTACAAATAGCATTTTTTATTAATAAATAACCTCATTGTATCCTCTATGTCTAACTATTGGACTATACCTCATTTGATTAGATACTATCTAATCCTAGCATATTCAAACCACTTAAATAAGATTTCACCAAATTTTTAACAATAGATATGTTTCAACTTATATATTCACCTATTCTTGTTACTTACTTAAATCATACATATTTATATTGCATTAAATTTAGATGAATGCTATCATGCCTTTGAAATTGTGCTTAACTTATTAAAAAAGACAAATAGATAATATTTAATAATTTTTAAATATTTTACTTTTTATTTTAAACATTTTATTTTTTACTTGTATATAACATAACTGGTTAGTGATGGCATTGTAATAAAATTTAGCCTTAACCTTAAAATGATGGCATATAATTATCTGAAAATAAAAATATTAGTAATGCTTTTTTGTCCAAAAAATTAAGAGCTAATAATCTATGCATACCATGATATCATATCATCAAGAGAAACACTCCTTGCAAAACTTGCAAATATAAGTGATGGAGTGAATGCAATGAACACAAGCTGCAAAAGGGTCAAGCAAAATAATGTAAAAGAAAATCAATGATAAAAAGAAGAAAAAAATACATCTTTTTCTGTATAATAGAAAATTATTCAATAAATTAAACGAGTATTTATTATTTATGAATTTTTTTTTTTGTGACTATTTATTATTTATGATTGATACATATATTTGACCAT
>NC_029790.2:133108993-133112942 GCF_000816755.2 Arachis ipaensis | reverse complement strand
TTAACTTCTATATAAGCACTTAAATAGCTTTTTAAAAAATTACAATTTGATTTTAAAAATTGTACCAAACATTAATGTTATAACTTTTCATAAATTAAAAGTAAAAAAAAAAATTACTTATGGACCCTTTTAAATTGACTCTTAATAATAAATATGGAGACTTACTTTGACACAAAAAACAAAAAAAAACTACATTATGTGACTTTTGGTGTTGTAGTCATGCATGCCATCATGCATTACCACATCAAAGTTGTCTCTTACCATGATGACAGTAATTTCATTTTACCTTTGAATCTAATCAGAAAGCTTTTTTAATTCATCTTTTGTGATCATCAATGGTACTAGATTCAATGATGAATTAATTAATAATTATTTAAATAGCTTCATCAATAGTGTCCAAGCGAATATATGCACATACTATTTTATTCTCATGGGGTAATAATACTAACAAAAATTATTATTGTTGTTGCAACATAAATAAAGCCAAGTTGAACACACAACAATTACTTTTATTTTTATGACATGATTTATTATTTACACACCACAGGCATTACTGTGAATGAGAAAATGAGGTCTCTGTCATTTGAAAAATAAAGAAAAAGCAACTCATATTTAGTCAAAAGAACAAAAAAGAAAGCAAGAAATTGAAGAATATATAAGAGGTTAGTATGGATTCCAATTATTCCAATTCTAATTCCAATTGCAACTCCTTTCATGCATATGATTCTGGCTCGACAATAACAGCATAATTAACCAATGAACCATGCCTAAAGTAGTTATTTTAATTCCTTTTTAGAGGACAATATTACTCAGAAATTGGGATTTGATTCTATTGGATGCTTATCAAAATGCCAAGGGTGCAGAGAGGACCAAAAAATATATAATTAAAAATATTAAGAGCCGTGGTAGACTTAAACTATATTTATTTGTTTTTCAATAATTATTGGATATGCGTGCCATTAATTGTCACAAAGAAAATAATCCCTTTGAGAACCCCTTAGCCCTTTCACAAGGACCTATAGCCCCCCATAGGGGACAAGAAGTCAAGAATATAGAAATTAAAATAAAAAATAAAATAGAACAAAATAAATAAAAGATCTTCCTCACTCGGACGGCCATAATTGTCCCCATCATTGGTAATGGCAAGTGAAGCAATCAAAACATAAATTTTAAGTTAGAAGGAATCATCTCTATTACTTTTATAAGATTTAATTCAATTTTTCACACCACCACTTAACTACATACGTTTATTAGTTTTGAATGGAAAATGAATCTTGTCTCTACAATCTACATAATCATTATTTATATAAAGAGAGATTCCTTTATCTATGTGTTCATTCATATCCTAATGTAAACATTTTTAGTATCATTTTCTGTATGACCTATAATTGAGATGAGTCAAACTCACAAGAATGCTCTTGGTCCTAGAAGAAACTTTTCCCATGTGAAATTCGTCATCTTGATCTCATAACGGATATATTAGATTAAAAAGAAAAAGGAATTGGGTATGGAAAAGTGAGAAAGCAACGGTCCAGATTGCACAATAATTGTAGAGTGGGACCCAATCACAGAAGAACACACACACTTGAAGTTGAAACAGATGAATAAAGTCCAAACAAAACAAAACAAACAACGTTGTCACGCTCTCTCTGCACACAAGAGAAAGAGATGCTCTCCCACAACACGTGTCCCCCCTATGAAAACCCACAATATCATCTAATTTGGTCAAATCATATTATTATTGTATGCACTCAATTTTATTTTAAATATTAGATTAAATTAAAGTTGAATGGTTACTGTAGCTAATAAGATCTGCGATCATTGTTTTGCTTTTTTAACCATTGTCACCATCCATAAACGCTAAAAAAAAAAATACACTTCTTAAGATTCCTGTTCAAAATTCCCTAGCAGCAGAAGAGGAAAGTAGATCAATAATTGGGATATAGAACTACAATCTAACCTATATCGCACTTCTTTCTTACCCTAAAATCATTCATAATAACTACTATAGCAAAATTAATATACTTTAATTATTAACTAACACGGAAGACTATTTTTTATATTAACTTTTTATATTTAATTACATCAGTTTAATTAATTAACTCACACTTCAATTCTAACCAAAATTAGAAACATTGCATGAAGAGAGAGAGAGAGAGAGAGAGAGAGAGAGAGGGAGAGGGAGAGAGAAGGAGAGAAGAAGAGAGAGAGTGGGAGAGAGAGGGGAAGAGAGAAAATGTAAAAACTAAAAATTAATTTTATATATGTTAAAAGTTAAAACTAGTTTTAGCCTATAAATCAGTTTAAACTGGTTTTTTCAATTAAAACTGGTTTTATTTTTATGAACTGGTTTAAACTGGTGCATTGTATTGTAAACTGGTTTAAAACCAATTTCTTATTTAGGAAGAAAAGGAAGAAATAACAATATTGATATTTTTAATAGAGAAAAGGAAATTTATAATTTGGATAATTGATTTTGATATTCATACCCAGAGAGCACCGACTTGAACGAGCTTAGGAACAAGGTGACCGCTGACGTGGAGAGCCACGAGGGACTCGAGACCACCAACACAGGCGCCACCTATGAAGACGGCGGGGGTGCGGTTCCGGAGATTGGAGGCGGCACCAGGTCCGTCTTCGGAGGAGGAAGGGAGGGCGGCGATCTCGTGGTCGTCCAATTCGATGACGGTTGGGTTAACTCCGATGGTAGCGAGAAGCTTCTTCATGACGTGGCACATGCAGCAAGAAGATCGTGTGAATATGATGACTGGGTGCTCTGTTATGAGCCGTTGGATCTTGGTCTCCACTGATTCCTCAACGTCGATGGAGAGTGAGGTTGATGATGTGTTTGTGGTCGTCACTGTAGTGGATAGGTCCAGCTGAACGACGTCGTTTGAGCACCGCCGTAGCCCCTGCATCGCCGTTTTCCCCCTTTTCTTTTATGTCAACGAGAGAGAGAAAGAGAGAGAGAGAGAGTTGCAAGTTGCAAGTGGGGTGCGTTTTTGAGAACAAGAGCTCTTGGTGTTGGACCTGAGGGGTTTTAATTTATATATATAATTTCATTTTTAATTCACTTCTAATATAATAAAAACAGATTAAACAAATGTTACTTTTCATATAAGATTTTACTTCGCAACCTCTTAATTGAATATGCAGAAATTATGTCATTTGAGCTATATTTTATTGGCTAAAATTTCACCACCTTATTAGCTAATAAAGGAGAAGACTCATATATACATAATTTAATTAATTTGGTAAAACAGTAACTAATTTTATAGAACCAAATTAAATAATTATTTGTAATCTTCTATTGGACTAATTATCATAAAGGATCGTAAATAAAACTTTCATTGATTTGTATCTAAGAGCATAATAGTTAATTCTTAATTTTAAAATATTTTCATGCTTGATGTAAGTGTTAGTGTTGCAAGTGTGAGGAGTGTTGAAATTAGTCCCACATTAAAGAAAGTATGGAAGAGTGATGAGTTTATAAGATGAGAGACCCATTAACTTGACACCTTAAGGTTTTGAGTTGGATGTGGTGTCTTCTCATCTTATGTTCTCTCACTTGATTCCTCTCCGAATTTTTTCCGGTTGTCGAGAGAGCTCCCCACGGTTAGCCCAACAGTAAGAATATTAAATATTTATTTTATTAAAAGGAAAATTTAATTAGTTAATAATGTAACGTTTATATAATTAATATGTAAAATTATTTTCATAAAATTTATAGGAATAATTCTTTTTGGTATTCTACTATTTCTGAGAGATTTTTTCTTGCATCTGTATATCTATATATATAGATATAAAGTATTTGTCTACCTCCCAATAATTAGTTTAGCAAACGATTAAATATGCATATGTCTTGAAATTTGTTCCAATAATCAAGAAAGTACGTGCCTAGCGATCACATGTGGATGAAAAATATTTGTATACTAAACTGATCAATCAT
>NC_029790.2:133104309-133108737 GCF_000816755.2 Arachis ipaensis | reverse complement strand
TGATATTATTAATATTTAAAATAAAATAATAATAAAAGGAGGAGGAGTCCGTGCAGCTTACGTCAGAAACAATAGTGTATCTCCTCAGCACTTGCGACTTGCTCTGTTCCACGCTGTCAAAGTGGTGAGCGTGCTCCCCACGCGCTTCTTTTTTGGTCTAAAACTAAATAAGCAAGTGCTTTCTCTTTTGGTACAAAAAGCAATATTCTTACCGAAAATTAATATACTAAGAGTGTTAGGCTCAGCAATTTTTGTAATTTATAATCATCAAGTAGTTATTAATGACATTTTTATAATAATACGAAATTTTATCTAATAATGTGGGATTACTCACTTTTTTTTGCTGTTTATATGCTAGTCAGAATTTAATAAAATTGCTAGCTCATAAATTTTTTCATAATATAATGCCCTTGATGCATGTGAGACATTTTCAATTAAAAATAAAGTCATTTATATTTGATTTAACCCTTGTTTTATACTTTTATAAAGGCATAATTAACAATATAAAAGACGATGAAAAGTTGGATATAAATTTAACATGTTATATTTAACACAACCATAATAAAGTTAATTATATACATAAAAAGTTACTTTTCTACTAAATATTTTATTTTTGTATCCTTAAAAAAATATACATCCCGATAATATTAGACATACAATAAAATAAAAACTCAAAATTATTTTATTTAACTTAATATTAGAATAAGATCCGTGCAATGGACGGACTATTTACCAAATTCAAGTTACTCTATATATACTATAAAAGATAACAATAAAATAACAAAATTTATAAAGGAGTGTTTCTTAAACAAAATTGTTATGGTTAAATTAATTCATTGCAAGTGTGGCAAGAATATATGGTTTATTAAATTTATATAGTTGGTAAAAATCTGTGTGGGTTAGCTTTTTAGTGATTGTGACAATATATATGTTAGAATTACCTAGCCAGCTAGTTATTACTATTTATCACCTAGATATTGGAATTAATAACTATACTTTCCGATGATTAGATAACTGTGCATGTTATGCGATAAGATTTGTCAATTGAACAGAATCTATCGTTATTCAAAATTAAATGTCCACAAGTTCACAAGGTATAATGCCATACATGCATTTATTGTTAAATTAAATCAAAAGGATATTATTATGACAGATAGGTTTTTGCTAAAGCTATTCCTTAAGAACTTTTAAGGCCATTCTTTCGTTTTAAGATAATCAATGTGTTAAAAATTACTTTCTATAATTAGAGATTTCATTACATACTTTTAATAACTATTAGGTTTAATTTGTATCATAATATATAAACTGCTTTACTATAGAGATGATATTAAAGAAAAAAGAACATTATTAAGTGGAATCTACTTCATCTAATATGCGAATTTGAGACATAGAAAACCTATATTCTAAATGTGAGTTGGAGACATTACAAATCTATTTTATGGACAGACACATAAAACTTGTCGTTAACAGTTAAACTGCATATGGCAAATATAGCATCAACTCGGTACTGATTATTATGTGGACGTGAAACCTTCAAAGATTCCCATTCTTATTAGTGTTTAGCCAAGGCATTTAACTTGTATATTTTAAAAAAATAAAAAATAAAAAAATCTAATGTTTAGCTAAGACAACAACTGCAATAATAAAATAAATAACTTATTATGAATTTTTAAAATATGATGAGAAATAATTGAAGAAAATTACAAAATCCTAATTTAAAATTGAAGAAAAGAAATAAAAGACTTGGAAAATAATTTAACCTATTATATTTAAAAGGAGGTAAATAATTAAATATGATGAGAAGGTGGGGAGTGAAAAGCACGAGGAAAGGGAGCGCGTGAGGAAGGTGAGAGGTATGTTGGGAAATAGAGGAAATTTTGCCGCTGGAAATGGCGTGGAGAAGTCACATGGGAAGGTGATGGTGGTGATCAACGCTGACGTCACATTGACTTCGATGTAGAACCGTGAGATTGCATCCTGACGTCACCAAAAGTAAACCCCTTCAGTTGTGTTGTGTCCTAGTAAACACCTATAACTAAATAATTCCATTCCGAATAAATTTTTTGAGGAAACTCAGGTGTAAGGGTGGCCATGGGTAGGGTAGAGTAGGGTTTAGATCCAACCATAATCTTATCTGTAGGTTGAAATTTTTATATAAACTCAATCCTACTCTATTCGTGGGTTGAGAATATTCTAACCTTAATCCTACCCACTCTTAATCCGTGGGTACTCGATCCTACCTGCGGGTTACAAAAAATATACAATATTATTATATAACTTGATGATAATTTAAAATAGAACTGATTTTTATGTAAAAAAAAATATATTAAATTATCAATTAATAATTTTTTTAGTGGTTAAGAATCTTTTGCATTTAGTGAGAGGTCTTTAATTCAACATCCACTTAAAACATATTTTTATATAAGTATATAATATAAACATATATAGAGTGGGGGTTAGTCGGGTAGGGATGAGACTCAACCCGCACGAGAATCCTACCCGCACCCTACCCTACCCGCTGCGGATCGGGTTGGCAACCCTACCCGATCAAGTGGGGTCGGATTGGGTACCCGCGAGTAGGGTACATATTGCCACCCCTACTCAGATGCAGTGAATTTTATGGGAAGTTGATAGTTGAGAATTGTTAGATAATTTAACTAATTTGACTAAATTTTTATCTAACAATTTTTAGTTATCAACTTTACGTGAAGTTAACTACACTTGAGTTTTTACCTAAATTTTTATGTGAAATGTTTTGAAGACTAATAATTTTAGTATTTTTAGTTATTATTTGATAAGTATAAATATTAAATATTTTTTAAATAATTTTTATTAATTTATGTATATAAATTTACCAATGTTTTTATGCATTTTTGTCTTTTACAAATTATATGTAAACATGTTTTATTTTCATAAATATACATACAGCGCTAAAAATGTTTCTCTATTATGCATTGTAAGCTCATTTCAATTCATCATGAGCATCACACAGGGTGAAAATTTGATCATAACTATGTTTATATGTTATTAGAGTTCATTCGAACTTTCAGAATATGAAATAACTAGGAAAGTAAGTAAGCTTTTATATTATTCTATTTTTAATAATTCGTATAATGACATCTAATGATTCAAATTGTAGTTTATTCTTACTTCCATTATAAATTTTATTATCATTTAATACACTCTCTCAGTACTTAAGTTCTGTTATATATTGGAGATAAACTCAAATAAACATCAGTTTTAACATACCAATATTACATCTTACAGTTAATTCTCTCTGTTATTATGTTTTAATTTATATGCATAATTGAGTCTTAAAAAGAATAATTTACTAATCTTCTGTCAAAAAATAAAAAATAAAAGAATAACTAAGTAATCAGATTAATTGTAACATTTTTTTATAATTTTTTTTTTAAATCGGCTAAAGATAATTTTTACCAAAAAACAAAACAAAAAGGTTAAACCATGACTTAAGTATTGTGTTCCCTACTTTATGTGAAAACAGATTAGCATTGACAAGAAAACTACTAAATAATAGTAAAAGAAAAATACGCTTTAAAGATATTTGTTAAAGTATTGAATATAAAAAATACTTACTAAAAATTTAAACTTTCAAATCAGTAAACAATATATTAAAAATATTAAAACTTGTGATCGTAAATAAAATTAAGTGTGGCTAATGAATTAAAGTGCTAACAAAAAATAAAATAAAGTAAGAAACAGTGCTTACGTAGAAGACAGAGGGAAGAAGGGAAAGATATATAGAACCCCACGCCCATGACATAATCATCGCAGAGCGAGTTCACACTTTCCACGTCATCGTGACGTTACTTCCCTGTTTGACACGTGGACACTATCCTTCAGGCAGGGAACGTTTTGTGGGCTTTTGCTTTATGGTGCTCCACCTTCGCTTTTTGGGCTCCAACGCTGGAAGCCCGGGCCAATTATATAGGCCCACGTGGTTGTCCATTTTCTGCTTTTTGCTTCTGATGGGGGATTATTGTAGTGTGACACCTCTTTGCACCAACAAAGTTAGTCATGTTTAACTAGCTTGAGTTGGTCGAGTGGTCAACTCATTCATCTGCTTAAACAAGTGTTGGAAGTTCGAACTCCACCTTATACATACAGTAACTCATTGATCAACGATAAACTCTTAAATAAAACTCACATCCTCACATCTGAATAATATAAATAAAAAATAGCTTAGTTGGTTAAAGTATTTTATGTTAGATTCATGCTGCAATCTACCCTAATTATTAGTCTACGTTCAAAGTTTATTTTAGAGAAAAAAATAAATACATCATAATTTTTCAAATTAAAAATATATAATTTTTTTATTAATTAAAAATATAAAAATATTTTTTATTTTAAAAAATATGAGATATTTGAATTTTTTTATTTAAAATATATAAAAATAAATAGATCTTC
>NC_029790.2:133103800-133104288 GCF_000816755.2 Arachis ipaensis | reverse complement strand
TACATAATTTTTTATATAATATTTTTTAATTAGTAATTTTAGTAGGTGTCTTTTTAAAGCACATATTAACTAAATTTTTTTTATATGAGGCACGAGTCATATTTATTGTGTGGTTTTTGGTTTATCTTGATTATAATGATCAGATATTTTCTTTAAGACTATATTTGATTTTTGCAAGAAATTAATAATATTAAACTACAAGATTCATGCTTAATTGTTACCTTTGTTATTTAACGTATTACAATTTAAATATGACACAATTTAAAATCAGTAGTCTAGTCTAACGTTTCCAATTTCATTCTTAGTACACGTCAAGCTATATAGTATTCTTGCAAATATTTTTGTTACCGAAATCATACCAATATATAATTCTCATGACAATGAAACTTCGAATTAAGATAAATTACTATAATTAAACCAGACCTTATTAAAAATAGTATTTAACTAATAATAATTATTCAGATAATTAATTATCATTTAATTCCTTT
>NC_029790.2:133095797-133103671 GCF_000816755.2 Arachis ipaensis | reverse complement strand
ATGTGTGTGTGTGTGTGTGTGTGAAGGGCAATAATTCGTAAAATATAGGGCAAATCACTGATATAAGCAAATGGGAGAAAAAAATTACACAAATCAGTCAAATCAAAAACTGGTTCATGAATCAACCAGTCCACATTTTTATATAGTTCGAATCAAGCAAATTCGAACTTCATCTCCATGTAATTCCAAACATGCTAGTTCGAATTACACATACCCGCAGACACCCACTAATTCGAATCAACCTGATTCAAATTACACACACACACACAGTAATTCGAATCAGGGTGATTCGAATTACACCCACGCATGCGTTCCAAAGTAATTCGAATTGAGGTAATTCGAATTACACAAGCTTTAATTCGAATTATACTGGTTCGAATTATACAGGGCCAGACGTGTATAAATATGGTGTGAACGTAAATTGATCTCATTAGAGTGAGAAAATGGCTAGTGAGGAGAGTTTTGTAGTGTTGGTTCATCACAGAGGATCGATTAAGAGGAAAATACGATCTGGTGTGAAGTTCACTGATAAGGATCCTCTCAGTATTTTTATCAGGCCTACGACGAGCTATGATGAGGTTGTGAATTCTATACTACAGAAACTTGGTCTGCAAGGCGTGAAATGGGTTCACAAGTTATTCTATCGCATTCCGATCTCAGTGCTGCAAGAAATAGTGAAGTATGATTGTTTCACGATCGGGAGCGATGAGGACTTGCAGGTCCTGTTTTATTGTCGTCGGCAGTTTTCCGAGGTTAGGACACCTGAGCTGTTAGCGAAGTTGGTTGATGTGGTATCTAGCTCGGGAGATTCGAACCGGAATACCCACACTATAGGCACGGCAGCCGGTTCTAGCTCCAGACCTGTTGGTGCATGTTCGTGTGTCCCTGTGAATGAACCTCCGGTCGAGCCTGTCGTCTCCCCGTCGTTCGCTGTTGATCTCAACTGTAGTGGAGGTGGAGAGGCTGGAATAGTGGATGTCGTGCCGACTTATTTATAGTGTGATGCACCGGCTGGTCTGGGCGATGCATTGCTGGATGATGTTGACGATGATGATATGGAGCCGGATATCATTGTTGATGACAGTGGCGATGATATTGGAGCGAGTGATCCAGCTAAGCCTGCAGATGGTTCTAGCTCTGGCACACAGTAGTACCCTCCGCACTTTTCATATTTGGACTTGGATGCCATGAGACAGGAAGGGGTTCCTGGGGAGCCTACTGGATTTGGTGCTAGAGATGGCCAGGGGTCTGCAGGTCTCACAGAGTTTCAGGTTGGTCAGCAGTTTCAGGATAAAGATGAGGTTATGTTAAGTGTGAAGACGTATAGCATCCGACGCGGGGTACAGTACAAAAAGTGGTGGAGTCTAACTATCGCCGGTATGTTAGAAAGTGTTCTGAGTTTGGGAATGACTGCACATGGTTGATTAGGCTAAGTCTCCGACTGCGCAAGGGTATTTGGGAGGTAAAACGGACTACATACATGTCTCGCGACGTCCATCTTTAGCGACCACAGGAGTCTGGATTATCATGTGATCTCGGAATTTATCATGCCAATGGTTAGAGCTGATGCATCCGTCAGCATCAAGGTGCTCCTGAATGCGACGACGACATACTTTGGGTTCAGGCCAACGTATAGGAGGGTTTGGTTGGTGAAGCAGAAGGCCGTCGCCCACATCTATGGTGATTGGGATGAGTCGTACAATGAGCTCCCGCGGTGGGTGTTAGGAGTTCAATTGACGATGCCTGGTACTGTTGCAGTCCTTAGGACAAGTCCTGTTCGAGTTGGGGGCCAGGTGGATGACTCACAAGCTTATTTTCACCGGCTCTTCTGGACGTTTCCACCATGTATTGAGGCATTCCGGCATTGCAAGCCGTTGGTGAGTATTGACGGCACCCACCTGTATGGTAAGTATGGGGGTACGTTGCTCGTCGCGATTACACAGGACGGGAACTCCAACATACTGCCTGTTGCATTTGCATTGGTTGAGGGTGAGAATGTGGAGTCCTGGTCCTTCTTTCTTTCCCATCTACGACAGTACGTGACCCCGCAATCGGGTCTGTTGGTTATATCAGATAGGCACAACAGCATCAAGGTTGTGCTTGAGGCTCCCGACGGAGGCTGACTACCTCTTGCTGTCTACCGTGCATTCTGTATTCGACATGTGGCAGCAAATTTTGCCCTGACCTTCAAGGGCAAGGACGCAAAGAGGCTTCTTGTGAATGCATGTTATGCTAAGACTGAGGTGGAATTCGATTACTGGTTTGATATTCTGCGATCTGAAGACCCTGCCATGTGTGAGTGGGCGAACCGGATCGAGTATTCATTGTGGACCCAGCATCGGGATGAGGGTAGGAGATTCGGTCACATAACGACAAATATCTCTGAGTGTGTTAATTCAAATCAGGAATCTCCCGGTGTGCTCGTTGCTGAAGGCTACTTATGGGAGGTTGGCAGAACTATTCATTCGCAAGGGGAGAGAGGCAGAGGTCCAGTTAGGAACCGGACAACAATTCAGTCAACATCTGGTGAAGTGTATAGAGGCCAATCTGAAGACGGCGAGGTGCTTCACGGTGACTTTGTACGACAGAGATAACTCGAAGTTCACCGTCTCGGAGACGACTCCTACTGGTTCGTTCTCACTTGGTAGCTACAGAGTCTCACTCCGATCTCAGACATGTGACTGCGGATATTTTCAAGCACTTCATTACCCGTGTCCTCATGCATTGGCATGCTATGCCTATTCATGGCTTACGTGACAGCCGTATGTCCACCAGGTGTATCATCTTAGCTCGGTGTTCAGTGTATACCGGATGGGGTTCACACCTTTCACTCCCGAGAATTTTTAGCCACCATACGATGGGCCGACAGTGATACCAGACCCCACCAAGAGGCGTGCGAGTGAGGGACGTCCTAGGTCCACCAAGATACGGACTACTATGGACGAGGCGGATCCGAACAGGCCGAAGAGATGTGGTATCTGTAGGCAACCAGGACACACGTCGGAGTTGTCCACAGGTTGGAGGACCCAGGCACACTGGGGGAGATGAGTAGGTGTATTGTTAGATGAATTACTATCTTATTACCACTTTTATATTTAGATTCCATTGTTTTAGGGTTTGTTACTTGACGTTGTTAATTATGAAACTTTGGTTACTTAATGTGATGTATTTAACGATCATACTTAATTGCTCCATGTGTTCCGTTTCTTAAGTATACGCTTGTGAATCAGTTAAACGTCACTCAATGTAATCTACTCAGGCGACCATAAGAAAAGGTATGCCAATAAAATAACACACACCAATTTTCAACATAAGTGATACAAAATATTGCAAGCCAATGTACAACACTAAGTACATAACATAACATAAATAAAGAAAGCAAGCCAAGGTACGTAACCTAAGTAACGAAAACCAAAGTAGGTCCATAACATAAATAAATAAAGCAAGCAAAGGTACAACACTGATGATAAATAAAAGTGATACAAATAAACAGGTCATCTAAATAGATGTGATCCCGTGAAGCAACGACGAGGATGCCGTGTCCTCTGGCCTCTCCGGACGAGCGGCTCCTCGTCCTCAATTTCATCCTCGTCATCATCCGGGTCTGCATGTGGAGGTGGCATAGGCTGGCCTGGCAAAGGACGTGCGGAATACCCTGACGGAACTGACTCTCTGTGGACGGCTGCCGTAGACATTCCAGCAACTGAATGTATGCCACTAACATAGGCGGAAGGAGGGGTACCACCTAATGCAAAATACTCATGAGCAGGAGCAGAAGGAGGCTCGTTCAGGTCGACATCTAAATGTGCCTGCGTCCCCGTAATCTGCGTCCGCCGACGTGCCGCATCATTCTCCTGCATGATGGCACTGATCTCAACTAGGAAGTGTGAACCGCCGAACTCCGCATCAAGACCATCATTGGTCAGTAAGGCTGAAAATAGCTGCCCCGGACTAACCCATGTCTGACTCTCATGAACTGCGTGGTCGTCGTTGGGGACACCGACGAAGTAATCGCCGAACTGCCCTCCTTCAAGTCCACCGCCACCCTGGTCCAAATCATCTCCCACACCAGACCCGTACCACTCTCCACCATGACCTCCGGGATGAGGACTAACGCCCCCTATCCCAGCAGGGATCCCGCCGCCCCCTCCACCATCATGGCCTCTGTCCTCTCCCCACCATCCCCATGCTGGTCACCATCATCTTCATCCTTACCATGGCCACCGTGATCGTCAACTCCAGCACGGGCCCTGCGTCGTCCTCCACGGCCTCGTCGTCTGCCTCCATCCCTCCCCATAGCGTCACTATCTTCCATGTCCTGGTCGAGCCACCTCCACCCACGCTGGCTCCTTCGCGTCCCAACACGAGCTCTCCGCTCAACCCGACGCCTATCCGGAACGTCATCAACACGATCTATCTCAGGCACTCGTCCGGCACCCCTCTGTGTCGCCTCGACCGGAATAGGCACGGCTCTCGGATCTCCAAGGTAATCTCAGGTGACAGCACAACATCAAATCGGAGAACATGATCCGCATGGCTCTCCCAATGAAGATGCTATAACTACAAACTGTATGGGAACCAACGATCACCACCTCTGCCATCCTTCGACATCAAGAAGTCGATGTTTAGGGTGGGCTGGGGTGGGGCTATACTCCACCAAACTGCGGTAGCACCCGATCAATCTGGTGCCACTTTATCATGGCGAAATATATCAATTTCGTCACACACCGCCATAACGCCGTATGCCGAGGCTCCAACACCTCCGGATGCACAACCTGAAGGACGTCGGGAGACCTATGCGGCATCCAAATAAACTGTAAATACACAGCATCAACGTTAGGCCATACCGTGATGCGAACTATGAAAGGTAACTTAATTAAAAACAACTGGTTCGTATACTTACATCCCCAGCTGTAACAGGTCTATCCTCAGCCTCCACATCTGCACTCGAGGTCCCTTCTCGCTAGTAGAAGGATTGTGACCTGACCACCTGCAACTCACATCGGTGGTATAACGAAAGCAAAATATCACCACATAGTATAACATTATAAGCGGACACGGAATAAACAAATTTTAGACGAAATAGAAAAAATGATAACAGTACCTCGATGCCAAGGGCCAGATGAACGTATCATACCCAGCAGGTCTAAACCCAGGAAAGCGCCAGAAGATCCAAGACTGAAGTAGCTGTAACGGACTGGCTAACTTCACAACATGCCTGTTGACCACTCGGCACATGTACCAGTACAACCACGCGAGTGCTGCCGACCCCCAGCTGTAGCCACCCATATCCTCAAGCCTAGCCATGTAGGGTAGCCACCTAATATGAATACGGTTGCCGGACTTGTCAACAAACAGCTGGATGCCTAACAGCATCATGATATAGGCCCGCACATAGCGCCTGACTGTCTCCTCATCGGCTCCCGCAGGGCACTCTCTAAACGTCTCCTGGAACCAGCTGCAGTTCACTGCAAACTTCTGGATTTGGTTCACAGGAAGTAACACACGTAGCAACTCCTGGAACTACACCCAAGCTGGACAGCCACCTTGGATGTATGTCTGGAAATCCGTCAAGCAACCACTGAAGTGTGATCGTGCACTCCCCGAATGGCATGTGAAACGTGTGCGTCTCCGGACGCCACCGCTCGACGAAAGTACTCACAAGGGGCTCATCCAATCTGAACCATCTCTCGTTCAGTCTCGCAAGATGGTATAATCCCGCCATCTGCAAGTACGGAACGTACCTCTCGTCCAGTCGCATGCCCTGCTGCCGTCGCATGCTCGAGATGCATCGCTGGGGCTGCACATATAATGGACCAGATAATTAAAACCACTTACAAAACCAATTACAAAATCACTAACAAAACCACTAACATAAACCACTTGCAAAACCACTAACAAAACCACTTGCAAAACCACTAACGAAACCAGTAACATAAACCACTTGCAAAACCACTAACAAAACCAATAACATAAACCACTTACAAAACCACTAACAAAACCACATACAATGTTACCAACATCATTTACCATCAAAACTACTAACATAACGTATATAAACAAACGAATAAGTTACTTAATCCTAATTAAAAAAAAAGATTACGTACTAACCTCTTCGTTGATGGCTCCGGCTATATGAGCTAGTCCATCCAAACGATATAGTCTCTTCGGATCATCCCGCATGGGCTGAATATCCTGCTCGAGCCTTTGTTGGAGTCGTTCTGGGTCGTTTTCTCTGGGATTTGGTGGGGTATGATAATGAAAAAGTGGTTCGAATGAGGTTGGTTCGAACTCCTTTTATAGCCGAAGCATGAGTAATTCGAAACAATCCAATTCGAATTACCTTGGAATGCGTGTGGTGTGTAATTCGAATCACCTTGATTCGAATTACTTTGTGTGTAATTCAAATCAGGTTGATTCGAATTAGTGGGTGTGTGCGTGTGTATGTAATTCGAATCACTATGATTCAAATTACATGGAGATTGAAGTTTGAATTTGATTGATTCAAACTATATAAAAATATCTCTTGGTTAATTCATGAACCAATTTTTAATTTGGCTGATTCGTGTTAAATTTTTTTTCTCCTTACCTTATATCAGTGATTTGCCCTAAAAAATAAATAAGAAAAAAGTGCGAGATAGAGGTGTTTAATTTAATTTGTGTTGTGGTGGGTGTGGGTCCCTAATTCCCACAATGATGATGATCATGGATTCTAAAGTGATAGTGATATATTATATATAGTGATAATAATAGAGAGCCATAACACACATCAGATGCAAAGTTTGGACCGTTGATGGTGCAAAAATAAGTAGATATTGTGTCTGCCATATGCTATGTCATCACTATGCCTTGCGTCACCCTTTTTAAGGGCCCGGCCCGGCGGGCCCCTCCTCCTCTCTTGGAACCAAATTATTTTACTATTAATAATTTAAAAAAAAAAACCATAAACTTCCAACTCCACTTCCACGTTTTTCACTAACGTCACCCACCCTTTATCCTATTTAATTTCCACATTTCCACTAATTTTCATATAATAATTAAGATTACTGGTGAGGATTTTAACTAGTGATTGTTTTCATTTTTATATGTTAGCTATCTATCAAATATTTGCAAACATAAGAATGTCGTAGTCATTTTAAAATTAATATATATTGTTGCAGAATTTGAGTTTGATTTTAGATTCTCATATTAGGATATATAGTGTGTTTGGTTTAGGAAAAAATTAGAGTAGAAATTAAATATTTAAGAATGATGAATTTTATATATAATTTCATACGTGAAACATTTTTTTCTTTTAAAAAGGCTTATTAATTTATAACTTTATTTAATTTTTAATTATGTCGCATCATTTTTTCTTTACTAAATTCTCTGTTATTTAAAAAATTTAATTTGTGATTTAATAATTTATAAATCTTTATGTTATACAAAATGCTTAATTAAATAAACTATTAATTACATCCGATATAAATATATGATTAATAAATTTAAACTCATTTTCTTTCTACATGCTCTAGTATCCTTTTACTCTTTTTTATACTAATTATCCTATATAGAGAGCGTTAAGATAAAAAAGCCAAATAGTCTCACCATTTTATAAGAAAAAAGTCACCACCAACAAATTATTTTTATTTCTCACTTTAATTATATATCTTCTAATATGCTCTTTTTGACATGCTTCAATTAATAAAAGAATTGCAAGTAGTATAGTGCAAAAGGAAATTGTGCATTTATTTATTATTTTTTTCCACAAATATGCGTTTGCTTTCCTTATTCACTTCTTCCTTTTTCATATCCTCGTAGAGTTTCATATGGGCTTCTCCCACTTCACTCCAATTATGAGTCCTTCTAGAAAAAGAAAGATTTAATGGTATAAT
>NC_029790.2:133092332-133095760 GCF_000816755.2 Arachis ipaensis | reverse complement strand
CATTATATTTGTATTTTTATAATTTTAATTATACTTTTAAATACTTTGAATAGATTTATTTTATTATATTATATTTTACATATAAATATATGTTTCATCACGTAATTAAATAAAGATATATTTTTTTAATAAAAAAATTTAATAACCAAAATTAACTATTAATTATGTGGATAAGTAGTGATCCATGGCAAAAAGAGGCGCTGGCTATACTGGGAAGAACAAGTTATGGGCGACGGAATTCAACGACGTGAATAAGGAATTATGCACTAAAGAAATAGGGGTTGTGTGGGAGGGCAGTAGATGGCGATGACGTTGGCGCTTCTTGTCACGAACGCGACGGTACTTGGAAGGACCAAATCTAGGTGATGAAGTGATGAACAAAAAATAGAGGAGTGGAATATGCTTCAATTAACGGGAGTGGAGCTTTGATATTTTAAGAATAATAAATTATAAAGAGAACAACTAAGGAACCAAAAGCATATCAGTCAAAAACCAGCCAAAATGTGTTTGTGCTCCATGAAAAATCGGGTTTTCGTTTGTGCTCCGTGATCCCAGGAGCAGTTTTCAAACATATTATTCAAAAAGTGATTCTAATTAAACGGTTTTGTTTACTTTTTGGCTGATCATCTTTTGGTTCCATATACTTTTCCATTATTAAAAGGAAAAGTATTTGGAACCAAAAGGTTACCAGCCAAAACCTAAACAAAACCACATTAATTTATATTAATAATTAATTAATTTTAAAATTTTAAATAAAAACCTTTTTCTTCTCTCTCACATTAACCTACCCACCTCTAACAATCACACGCACAAATTTCTCTCTCTCCGTCAAGCTCTTTCCGCCTCCCCACCACAACCCACTCCTCCGATGGCTTCCACTTCTATTTTGTAGCAGTGAACATAACATTCCAAAACACAGCAGGGCCAAGCAAGCACCAAGCAGTTGCCCTTAGAAGCGGAGCCGACTTATCAGCCTTCTACATGTGCAGCTTCGAGGGCTACCAAGGCACACTCTACGCCCATTCCATGCGTCAATTCTATAGCGACTGCCACATTTATGGCACCGTTGATTTTATTTTCGGTAACGCCGCCGTAGTCTTCCAAAATTGTAACATCTTCCCCCGCCTCCCTATGACCAGCCAATTCAACTCAATTACCGCACAAGGCAGAACCGATCCCAACCAAAATACCGGAATCTCCATACACAACGCAACGATTCGACCTGCTGAAGATTTGGCCCCTCGCGTTAGTGTTGTGAAAACGTACCTTGGTAGGCCGTGGAAGCAATACTCGAGGACGGTTTATCAAAAAATATAAAAAAAAAAACATTCATTTAATATAAAAAAAAACATCCTAATACTTAACAAGAGAAATATCTAATTATATTTTAGCAAAAATAATTAATTATCTATAAAATTTTAAAAAAATATAAAATTTTTAAAGAAATAGACACATTTACATTTGCAATACAAAAAAATTCGAAAAATATATAAAAGAACATCCATTTAGTATGAAAAAGAAACATTATGATACTTAACAGAAGAAACATCCATATATATTAACTCGTATAAATTTTGGATTCACCAAAGATATTTTGGCTGGTTTTTGGCTAATACCCTTTTGGTTCCCTAGCATTGCTCTTATTAAAATAACCCAACTATGGTTAAGATAAGGACCAATTACAATGTGACACATAATGAAGGGTAACTTACATGTTATTTTAGAGGGGGTTGGGTAGCATTCACCTATATATATACACACACACACACCACAACACGAACGGAGCACCGCGGTAGAAAATTGGGGCCTTTCACCTTGCCGCCGCAAAACAAGTTTGCGGAAGAAGGTTTTCTTTGTGTGCCGCAATATCAACGGCGGTCCGATCCAGAAACGCAGCTAGGTGAGGATCTTATCATAGTTCGATTTTAATTATTGTCTTTTTTATCTTATCATAGTTAATTGATTCCCCCAATTTTGTAGAAACCCGCAACGTGAGCTTGCGCGCGTGAAACATCGCCATCGCTGCTCTACCATGCCCAACTACTGTCGATCCGTCCTCCTCTATTTGGCATCGAACTTTTGCCTCTCATCCACAATTCCTGAACCCCAAACTTCCTCATCCACGGTGTGCGAAATCTCTAACCTCTGCTCCACCCTGCGCCTCTGTGTGGGTTGCCGAGACGCGTAGCTGCCATCCGTATTTCTCTCACCAGCGTCGAAGTTTCCCATCTCCTTAACCGCATGAAACCGTTACATCCTCCTCCACCGTGCGCCAATTTGATTTATCGCGGCCTCTCTCCTGTCACGGATTCGTTCTTCCACTTTGATCTTTTTTCTTGTTTTCATTTTTTGTTCAGAATTTTGAAAAAAAATTTGTCTATATCTTTCCATTAATTGGGGTTAATTGCTGCTGTTTAGAGTTAGAAATTTGAAGGTACTACTTTTTTTTTATTTAATGGGTGTTTTGTATTGAAATTGATAGTTAGAACAAATAAATAAAAAAAATGGTCATTATCATTATTAGAGGTATGAATTGGTCATGGATGTGCTTCCTAGTTTTGGAATTGGAATCATTAAATAAGAGGGACTTAGGTGCGTGTATAGATCAAAACAGAAAAACACTAAGGTGTTCATGTTGATCTCTATTATGCTTTTTGTATGCTACTAGCAGTTATTTTCTGTTTCTAAGCTTGGATATTTGAAGCCATTATATAATTACATTCTAGAGAGAATTTTGGAACTGAATTCGTGTTGTTTTAATGCAGATTGATTTAAAACTAAAAATGTGTAGAGGCTCTTCAACGAAGAAGGGTCTGGTGCAGGAAGCAACGTCATTTGGTGCCGAGACTGTGATTCTCGAAAATTCAGCGACATAGCATATAATCCAATCGTCGGTGTCGGTTGCTGAGTACTGCGTTAAGAAATTGTCAAAGTGTGTCTCTATTTTCATTGTTGATAAAAATTACAAAATTGCATCCAGCAGAGAAGCTAGTAATTGTTTTTAATACATTTTCTTTAAAGAATCAAAGTAACAAAAAATTTAAAACATTTAATACATAAAAATTTTCATATATTTATTTACTGATGAAAGACATATGTAAATGTCCATAGTATAAAAAAAATTTTCATAAAGAGAGTGATGAGTGTCATGAAAGCATTTGGATTTGTTTGATTTATGTATCATTTTTTTATTTGCCTGATTTATTTGATTTGTGTATAGACTTTTTTTTAAATATAAATATCATAAATTTAAGCTAATAAAAAAAGATACCATTAATTATTATATCTCTAACAATGAGTTGCTAAATAAAAAAGCAGTCGATTCATCAAACCTATGTCATCATTAAAATAAATGTCTTCAAAATAAATTAAGGCAATACTCTATTAATTTAATTACTAAGTTGCAAGTTTACTAATTTAATGATCAC
>NC_029790.2:133091165-133091502 GCF_000816755.2 Arachis ipaensis | reverse complement strand
GCTCCATGTTGATTGGATGGGTGGATTCAAATTGAGTGGGAATAAATGACGTGGCTTCAAAGAGGAGTCAATAATGCACACCATGGATACCAAGTAGTAGTTAGTGGACCAAAAAGGCTTCTTCGTCTTTTAATTAGCCAAAGCCTTTATGTGTGGAGTGGAGGCATCATTCGTGGTCACCATGCACGTATTATTACATAATTGACGATCTTAGTTAGGGTTTTGCTATTTAGGGTTCTTAGTTTGGTTACTTATATTATTAAAATGTTAGTTTTTTTATGTATTTCTCACACCATAAATACTTTAAATTTTTTAAATTTCTAGTCTTGTGATGACA
>NC_029790.2:133079469-133090966 GCF_000816755.2 Arachis ipaensis | reverse complement strand
CTTAAACAAATATTTTTAGTAATTATTATTATTATTATTATTATTATTATTATTATTTGCTCTTCGGAGTCCTTAAATTTGTTGCATCTTCTAAAGAAATTAAAGTAAAGATCTTATTTTGGTATTCTTTTTATTTTGTAACAAATATCTTTTTTGTTACTTTTGGACATCTTTCCATTGTTTTTTAATGTTCTTGTCATGAAACCACTTTTATCAAGCTAATAGGAAGTATATAAATTGTTTTATTTCTAATACATTTTTGGAACAAACCACATGAATAATTATATATCTAAGAGTTCAAAAAATTCATATACATTTCTTGTTTTTTTAACCTTTTATGAAATTATAAAGCTCACATCCATTGAAGATCAAATTAAACATATATATTCAATTCTAAAATGATGCCAAAATCATTTTTGCAAATGTTCCTAAATATACCTAATTTATATTGACTAATAATAGAGAGAAGATAAGCACAATTTATTATATCTAACCCTAAACCCTAACTAAAAATAATAAAAGCAAGTATACTATATAATATAAGCCATATTTTCGGTTACCTTATATATAGACGTAGGATTCTAATAAGTTAAAGATGATAAGCTAATTAATTCTGATAACAGAAATGAATTTTAATTTCAAGCCTATTATTGTGTTCTTCGGAATAGTATAGTATTGGAAACATTTCAAGTGCACTAGGAGTATTGGTGTTCCAGTTATTTTAACCGTTGATCTGAATTATAAAAAATATATATAATATATATTAATTAAAATCAACGATTAAAACAACTGGTACACCGGTACTCCTCGGTGCATTTGAAATATTTCCTAAGCTATAACCCATAAGTTTAGCATCACGTGATCAATCTTAAAACTCACTCCATGATCCCAAAAATACCACTTTTCATGCAAAAATTACTCTCTCTTTGTCGTAACCAAACTTGGTTAACAAGCATATCAATTACTTCAATATATACTTTGGTTCATGCATCATATAGCGACAAAAAAAACACATTAGTATAATCCCATTAACTACATACAAATGCATTAAGTTGCAATATTTATATAACTCCCTTAATTGAAGAACCACGAAATGAATAATTAAATACATTTTGCACATTAGAAGGTTGGACGATGGAGGAGGGTTTATTAATTAGTGATGAAAAAACCTGTCGGCGCCGCTGGATTATGGAGGACTAATTTGTTTTGAAGCCTCAAATTAAAAACAAATAAAAAATATATTTATGGTGGTTGACCAAGAATTGTTGGGTGTGACACATGGGATGACGTCATATATAAATTTATGAAATGACATTGTCATGTCAGCGGTGGGACACTATGACTTCATGCTCTGAATCTCTGTCGCTTCATATAAATTCTATTCAAGTATATTCATTGCATATATAACTGTTTATGTACATGATTTACCGTGACCGTTTTGTTAGTGTACTCCATCCATGATTTGAATTTTGATATATTTAATTAACCCTAGAAAGAATGGTTATTATAACTCGATTTATTGTTGGATTTTAATGGATCTATACTTAGGACTATAATATCAAAACAATAAAAATATATATTAATAACAATGCGTAAGAGGAATTCACGTTTATAATGTTATTATGTTATCTCATTTGTATAAAAGTATACCTATATATATATGTTAGTATATTCGAAAATACACGTCTGTCTAAATTTTTTGAAAGTGACGCGTGATGGATTTAATAATTATAAAAAAAATTAGATGTGAGTATAGACATTTTTTTTAAGGCGGACATTTCAATAAAAATTTTATAATTAATTTTATATACATTTTTTTTATTTTTGGTTGATGAATTATAAAATTAAATTTTAATATATTATAAAAATATTATTTTTATTTAAAATATAATCATATAAATAAATTATATTTTTATACAAAATATCTTTATAAAAAAATATTTTTATATTAGTGTTTTCATTTGAGTAATTCTCTTCTTTTAATAGGTATATATATACTACAATGATTCTAGCATAAGGCGGCGACAATTTAATTTGAATAGTTACAGTTATAGAGGCGGTTTTAGGTTGTGCTGCAAAATCTCCCAACTTAGCGACGATTTTAAAACCAACTGCCTCTAAATCAAATATATACCAATTGAATAACACAAGTTATCGAGTATCCATCATCAGTATTCAACTATTCATCACCTCATATCCTCTGAAAGCCACATTTTCTTTTTTTCAAAACTCCCATAAAACATTTGCAATTTTTTTTTAACCACTAAAAAAAAACAGTGGTTAAAAAATCGCTACTAAAAGCTGGTTATGTGTTATAGTAATATAGTGATTAAGTTTTAACTAAATGAAATTTAAGTCACAAGAGTCCTATGTATATCATTATCTCTTATCTGATCTTATTATATAAACTAAGAGTAAAGTATCGTTTTTGTCCCTAACGTTTGGGGTAAGTCTCAAAGTTGTTCCTAACGTTTCAATCGTCCTATTTAAGTCCCTAACGTTTCAAAATTGACTAAATGTTGTCCTTCCGTTAGGGATCCATTAACAGAATTGACGGTGGGACAAAATTGAGACGATTTTGAAACGTTAGAGACTTAAATAGGACGAAAACTTTATGGACAAAAACGATATATAAAAATAAATTTTAATTTAATTTTGTAGAATTGACGGCGGAACAAAATTGAGACGATTTTGAAATGTTAGGGACTTAAATAAGACGAAAACGTTAGGAACAAAAATGATACATAATTTTAAAGAATTTTGATACATTAGAGACAAAATGTATAATTTATATTTTATTGTATATATATTATTTTTTTCTTTTCTGCAAGTTTATATACTAGTCATTCTACAAACATTTCATGATAACTAAAAATCTTTAAGAGTAAAATTATAAAAAAATTAATTGTTTTAAAATGAAAGTAATATGATTAAGTGTAATTTATTTAGATGTGATTAAAAAATAATTGAATACTATGTATAGTAAAAGAGTGATATTATTGAATGATAAAATTAAAATTTATTTCTATGTATAATTTTTGTCCCCAACGTTTTCATCCTATTTAAGTCGCTAACGTTTCAAAATCGTCTCAATTTTGTCCCGCCGTCAATTCTGTTAACGGATCCCTAACGGCAGGACAACATTGAGTCAGTTTTGAAACGCTAGGGACTTAAATAAAACGATTGAAACGTTAGGAATAACTTTGGGACTTACCCCAAACGTTGGGGACAAAAACGATACTTTACCCACTAAACTAATTATGAGGCTCAAAAAGTAATAATATATAATGACATCTAAAATCCAAAATAAATTGAATCACTCAACAACTTTATGAATTTAAACAAAAATATTATATTTAAGCATTCAACCTATTTTGACAAATATAAAATTTGACAATTAATATATAAAAGTCGACCATAAAAATTTCTGACATTTATTTCATGTTAAATTTAAGAGAATTAATATTTTCACTCCCATTTTATTATTTAGATGATGTTACTCATTTTTTTATAAATGTATGCTAACAAATAATACAAAAAAAAAAGTATCTATAAATGTCATTGTAAAAAATGAGAGCGATATTATAATTTTCTAAATTTAAAATGGTGTTTGAACTTTTATAACGGAGACTTGTATGTGAATTGAAGATGCAAAGATTTTAGTGTTGATTTGCTCAAATTAAAATTCTTAATATTGTGTGATCCCTATTGTAGTTTGGTATAAGCCAATTAATTAATCAATTTCGCTACGTTATTAACAGGAATTCTACCAATTTCTGTTAATTTCCATTAGGTTGGACTCCAGAGTTCATTTCAAAAATAAAAAACACATGTCCAATCACTCATGGTAAATTTAATTCACCTCCAATTACCACTAATAAACATAATTAACAAGGTTGTGAGAACTGGACTGGTCAATGAACTGGTAAAGTAACTGGTTCACTGGTTTAATGGTTCAATCGAAGTTCACTGGAATTCAACTAATTTAATTAAATATTAAATAAAATTATGTAAATGGAACACAATATAATCTTCACATTCCATTCTCTCTATAATCTTCAGGAGGAGATGCATGAGGGACATCCTCCTTTGCAGGTTCCGAAGCATCAGTTTCAAATACTTTCACCACCAACACAATATAACAAAAATTAAGTACATAAAATGCACCAAAAATAGATAAAATTCAAACTTGATAAATTCTGATGACACTACAAGAAAAATACCCATTCAGCCACACTTTTTTTAAGCTACATTTGAAAAGCGTAGCCTATTCATAGAATAGGCTACGCTTTTCTCCGTGTTGCCTTTTTATATGAGAAAAGGATACACAATTGTGGCATCATTTAAAAAGTGTAGCCTTAGGTATTTTAGAAATCACTTATAAAACGTAGCCTTATCTAAATATCTATAAATACACTTTTCTCATCTAAGGGAACGCTTGTAAAGAGTAGCTTATTTTTTCTGTTTCGGGTGCGCTTTTAAAATGTCTCCTAATATGGGAATCCTCAATAAACACTTAGTAAAAAAATTTGTTGGCCCTCCCCCTCACTTACGCAGCAGTGCAGCACACACTCTTATCCTCACTCAACATACACAAACACGAAAGAGAGAAGAAATCAGAGAGGAGAAGGGAAGGAAGGAAAGAGAGGACGACGCCGTCTAGGGCTCCGCCGCCGTCGCCGTCGTCGTCGAGCGCCAGTGAGAGAGAGAGCTCGAGGATGAGAGGAAACGCGATGGAGGAGAGAAAAAGGAGGTGCTCCGTTGCCGCTGAAGCTCCACCACCACTGCTAGGGCTTGTTTAAGTCGCCGTTCTGCCACCGTCGGGCTTCTGTGCCCCCGCCGAGGAGCTCGAAGGGAGGAAGGAGGGATGTATCGCCGCCTTCGTGCTCTGTCGCGGCGCTGCCGTCGATTGGAGCTCGCCACTGAGCTGCTGCACCGTCTCCAAGCCGTTGCGTCGCCGCTCATCTCTTCACTATCATTGCTCAACACCATCGTCGTATCCTCTGTCACCAGGTAAGCATTCTCTATTCTGTATCCTCTCTTTCTTGCTCATTCTCTAACTCGCTCTCACTTTGTAGTTCGAAGGTGTGTATGATTTTGATAGTGATGATGAACTGCAATGGCTAATTGAGATACAGAAGGTATGTATCAATTTTCAATTGGTTCTGTGAATTTTTGGGGGTTTTGGGTTCTAATTTTAGATTTTCTAATTTTGGGGGTTTCGCCTTCTCATTCTTAATTTGTTATGATTCTTTTCTGTGTTTGGCATAAACGGAAGCAATAGGTGCTGGAAATTTCATACATGCGTGCTAAACTAGGGAAATCATTCTGTAGGAAAGTGTCGAGCTGCAGGAGTTTTCATTGGGTTCATGCCCTCCTAGTGTGGGTCTTCAAGGGATGCGTTGGTCAACTATGTTGATCAGGTTTTACTTCCTTCACATTTCAATATTATAACCTGAAAAATAGTAGTTTTTGATATTTTATTAAGAATATTTGACATGATTAGGTTTTAATTCATGATATCCCTATATCATGAATTATTTTTCCACATGGTTTGAGCTAAAGTTGTTCCTGTGAAATCACATGAATTAATTTTTATCCTAAATCTTGATGGTTCTAAGATGCAACTCTTAGAAATTGTAATGCATTGTGGATTATGAAGCTGATTCTATGTAAATGGATATCAGCTTGATGCCTTTCTTGTAATCATGCTTATTTTGAATTTAAATTTTTGTAGAGAAAGCTTTTTGTGAGAGCCATTCAAGAGCTATGGCAGTGGTGGTCGCAGTTATTGCGTGTGGTGGTGGATACAGAGGAGGAGGAGGCGGTGGTGATGGTGCTTGCTACAGCTGCGGTGGTAGGTACAACGGCGGAGGCGGTGGTGGAAGCTGTGACAACTGTGGGTATTCTGGGCTTTTGCAAGGGACTGCCCAACAAGCTCTCGCTGAAAAATGTAAGTATACACTTTAATTTCTCTGATCATTATGTTGTGTTTGAAAAATAGTGGTTTTACAGAATCTTGTGTCTTTCAAGTAGGATTGATTGAAAATTTTTGGTACCTTATTGGTTAAAAAATGATTTTAAAACTGAATTTTTGGTTAATTGTAATGATTTTAAAACTGAATTTTAAGATTGAGAAAGTGACTCGTAGAGCACAGGAGCAATTTCAGATGGTTTTAGAGGAGAAAAGCAGGTTATCTCTCTTTGTTTTTATCTTTATTTTCTTATTATTTATGTTTTATTTTCTGTCTTTAATCTTTTTGTTACTTTGAATATATTGGGTATTGGATTAGAGTAGCCATAAATAAGAAGAAAATAACATGAAGCTAGGATAAAAGATAAGATGCACAATAATTTCTGTACGTGTGTTATTCCCAAACATAATATGAAAATTGCACGAAGTATTAGAGACATATTCTCCTGTGTCCCGATCCAATTCTTTATTGCCTCTAACAAGAATTTCCAGGGTAGGGATCTTCTTGAACTACATTTCATGAGATGTGTAGTTTAATGCAGTTATTGTGCCCCAAGGGGAAATTTTTCACCGTTTTTAAGCAGATGAACAAACTTCGAATATCTTATAATTTTTTGGTTAACTTAGAAAGGCATAGAAGGCTCATTTACAGATTCCTATTTCTTATTGATCTTTCAGATTTGCATTCGATGTTGATCTTGATGCTCCAAAAGTTAGAATTCCTCTCAGATCTCGTGGTTCAGCCAGATGTGATAGTCATTTTCTTTTGGACTTTGGTCATTTTACACTACACACTGCGGTATGCTGCTTGAGCTGTGGGGAATTGAGTTGCACTTTTGTTGTTTGGCCTTTTTATTGACAACGTTGTTTGGCCTTCTCTTGTATGATTTGGTGTTTTTACAGGAAAGCCAGTCTGATGAGCAGAGGCATAATCTTTATTCTCGATTTTACATATCAGAACGTGATTTTGCTGCCTTTTTATGGACTGTGGCTCTGATTTTGGGAGTTGCAGTTTGGTTAAACCAACTCATGATAGTCAAATAATAAGCTCACCATGGGCCAAAGAAGCTGATAATGTGTATTCTGTCATTGATAGGTGTGGAATGGCAGTACTTGTTAATCAGGTTTGTCTGTCGTGTACTTATCAAAACTGTACTACAGTAATGATCTGCATCGCATTTTTGTTGAGCATAATTTGTTCTTATCCTGTTTGTGCCTCTGGTTTTCTGAAGATTAAAGTGCCTCATCCAAGTTACCCATCGACATGTATATCCATTCAAGTGCCAAATCTTTGCATTCACTTTTCACCAAAGAGATTTTGTAGAATCATGGAACTGCTGAACATATTGCCAATACTATGGAAACATGTAATCAGCCTACACCTGATAGTTTACACTCCAAACTTGCTCCTTGGAGTCATGATCTAGTTGTTGATGGTAGAATCCTAGTTTGGAAGGTACTTCTGCAAACCTTTTAAAAATGTTTCCGTTAGCGATTATATTTGAGGTAATAACTTTTTTCGTTAAATCAGAAACCTAAATAGCCCTCATCTTACAGGGAATTGGGAATTCAGTTGCTACATGGCAAACATGTTTTCTGGTGCTTTCGGGGTCATATCTTTATGTATTTGAAACTGCAGAGTCTCAGAGTTACCAGTGATACCTAAGGTTTTAAACCCAACCCTCCTCCTCCTTTCCTGTTTTAGAACTTTGATATTATTTCCTATTTTAAATTGAAGAGAATAGAATAAGGAAACATTTATATGGAGAGTGAAATATAGAAATATACTCCAAAGTAGGATGGCCAGTCCATTTGCATGTCCGAAATGGGAACTTCGTTAAAAGTTCAAACAATCATGATGCAATAATGTAAAGAGGACAGTTATACTGATGAGAGAGGCATCATGGTTTATATTGGCATTTTTTTCTCTTTGAAAATGCATCAAGTGGTTTATTTTAAACTGCTTTGTCATAAACTTGACATTCTTTTCTGTTCACCTTATCCTTGATATATTTATTTATTTATTTTTGAAAAAATAAGAATTTCATTAGGAAGAGAGTAGGATAATACAAATTGGGGATAAGGGTTCCCCCATACAAAAGCAAAGCAAACAAAAGATTTATCTATGAAGCATAGCTTTCCAATATCTGAACATGTTGGAGAGGGAAAGCCCCCTGTAAAGATTACGAGCTTTAATCATCCAAATAATGGTGAATTTTGATGTGAATTTTTTTCTCTCTTAACCTTTTTGGCAGGGCATGGATTATAGGAAGTGGTAATGGTGAAGATAGAATTGCTCCACTGCTTGTGTTGAGCTCCTCTTTCAAAAAATAAAATGGTGAAGACAGAGAAGATTTAGGATACAATATTTTAGATTCCCAAATGCCAAAAGCGTAGCCCTTGGTGCAGAAAAGCGTAGCCTTTGAGAATAGGCAACGGCCGAATAGGAATCACCCCAAAAAGCGTAGCCGTAGCCTAAGGCATCATTTTTTTTTCACTTTTGGCTACACTTTTCAAGTGTACCTGAATGGGTGTTTTTCTTGTAGTGTGATACAGTAATGAAGTGATTAAACTATAACAAAATTCAGAATGACAACAATTCAGAATCCAAACGATTATATCAATTCATACAATTCGTACAGCATTCAACATAATTAAATTCAGCAATTTATACAGCTAATTCACCAAAATTCAATAGAGCAGAATTAAACTTATATAGCAAAATTCAAAATTCAGAACCCTAGAATTACAAAATGATTAATCCATATAATTAACAAAATAAAAAAATTGAAAAGCAGAAGAACTCAGAAGAAGAAGAACTCTGCATCTGAAATTGTGAACTCAAATTTGCCCTTCATTGAATAAAAGTTTAATTGAAAAAACAAAAAATCCATGAACTCAAGTCTGTCCAATTCATATAGTTTTGTCACCAAATAAACAAAATTAATTGAAAGAAGAAAAAGATTGAAGTACTGAGTACTCACCGCGGGAGAGGACGAGAGCACAGAAGGTTAGAGCCAGACGACGACCAACGCTTCGGTGACGGTGACGCTTCGCTGAGGCATTTGTTGGAGGTGACGGTGGCGTTTGTACTTTGTAGGAAATAGGAAGAAGGTTGAAGAGAAACGGAGAAAGTTAGGGTTGGGAGGTGACTAGAAGTCTTCGAAGAGAAACTGATGCTCCAGCCTTTTTTCCCCTTTTTTTTTTTTAATAGCGCCAAAACGACGCCGTTTCGTGGCTTTAGGGAAAACCCGTACTTGCTGAAATCCTGCCAGTTCGGCATTTTTTTGGCGGTTTTTTGCAGCACAGTTTTGCAAGTGAACCGGACTGATTATCTGATCGGTTTTTGGTTAACCCAATTGAACCGGCTGGTCCAGTACGATTTTCAGAACCTTGATAATTAACCCTATCCTTTACTGTTCAAGTCCAGTCTCATCCTCCAACTCCGACGGCTACCCTTTTCGAGAAGACACCTCCATTTAAAAGATTCATCTATAAAAGACACCTTCCTTAAAAGACACATGTATAAAAAAAGATTTTTTGAAGATACATGTATAAAAAGACACTTTCATTAGAAGACACAATTATTAAAAAAAAAGGACCAAAAAACACCTCTTGAAACACGTTTATAATTGCCATCAGTACAATTATACTCATCACCTACATCAATGAATGATGTATTCGTTCTTTCTTCTCCAAATGTACGTTCTATCGACAAAGTGGTCGAAAGATGCGAGATTTTTGTTGGCAGCTTCGGGACGCTGTCAGTGGTGTTACTGAGGGCGCAAGTGCTTCTTTCGGATGCATTATGACAGGCGTTGGGGCAGCTTCTGGTGATATATATGGTTGGTGATGCAGTGGAATGGATGATGGCGTTCAGCATGAGGATCGGAAGGTTGAGGTTTGGGGTGACGGGGTTCACGTTTGGGATGTGTGGCGAGGGGGGTTGGTGGTTTCACCAAAGGAAAAGCATCGTGATAATGAAATGGAGGTGCAGTAGAATCTTAATTTTTCAAAATTTGCTTAATGACCTATCAAAACATTCCTAATCGTAATTAAAAAATAATAATTAATTATTGTTGTCAAAAGTTAGCAGATAATCTCTTGATACCTAATACTTTTTCTAATATATAATATATGTTATGTATATGATGATGGTTATATAAATTTTAAAATTTAATTTTATTTGTTGAATTTTGGTATCCAATACTTTTCCTTAATTAATTAATGATTAGTTATTTTATAAAATATTTAAAATTTTCAGATTTTTTTATTGTTTTGATGTATTAAGTTAATTTTATATAGATGTTTGAATTTTTCGAATTCAATTTTAGTGGTTTACTCTTTTAAAACGACAACAGATGTTCTAAAATGGTAATTATTCTGAAAATGTGACATTAAATTGCTATCACACTTGAAAAACAAACAATAATTAGTAGGAGGACTTGTTAGCAAAAACAGAAAAAGATATATGAAATAAAATTGAGTTTCCAATAAAAAAAAAAAAAACTTGAAATTGAATGTACTAATTGGAAAACACTTGTCGATTACTTATTTGTAACCCTCAAAGGTGACTCTTGTAATAATAACGTATTTTTGGGAGTGTCATCAAAGTCTATAGATATATAATTACGATGAATGATAGTGTAGTAGTGTAGTTGCAACTCCTTAAGTTAATTACATTCACAGTATAATTTTCCAAAAGGATAGTTATAAATCCATTTTATAACATATTCAAAAATTAAAGTAGCTATAGCTCTAGCTACTTAATTAATTTTCATTTGTTCATCATTTGTCAAGCTGGCGATTAGACAGCACTAAGCTTAATAGTTAGTTAGTTACCTCAAATAAAGATTTAATCTATCAATTATTGAGGATACCTGTTTATTTGAATTCATAACTATTTTGAATTTAATATAAATGATATATTTATATTAAAAATGGTGATTGAGACTTNGTCTTTTATTTTTTGGTAGAATTATATATGAATATTCTTTTATATTTTTAGTTATATATATATATACTGGTTATTCTATCTTTTAACACTTTAATCAGCGATATATATATATCGCTTTTTTCGAGAAAGAGACGAAATATAATCAACTTGAATTCGGGACAGCTATTCGAAATCTTAATGAAAGACTGGTATGTATAGGTTAAGTTATATTATGTCCTATTATACAGGATTTTCCTAGTACAAGTTGAAAGGAGGATCAAGAACTCGTTGGCCTTTAACAATGACGGGGTCGGACATTCTTAAAGCAGTGGGGTGGTACTTGTAAAGAGTAAAGATATTTCGATGTTCAAATTAAAATGAATATATGAAGTATATGTGGAGGTTACGAATGTATAGTATACATGTGGAAGCCTTTGACTCCCTTTATATAATTTGAAATTGTTAACTTATCTTATTTTATTGACTAAAATAAATAAAATATTTAAATTCGATAGTTGATTAGAAATTTATGGTTATTGGGCCGGGTGGTGGCCCAGACCTATGCTCCAATAGGAGATCGGTGATCG
>NC_029790.2:133075075-133078900 GCF_000816755.2 Arachis ipaensis | reverse complement strand
TCGGATCCAAAACACCTATATTTATGATTACTCACCTTAAACAAAAATAAGATTATATTTTAATAACTAATAGTAAAGACTAATAATTTAATTAGGTGAAAATTCATGTGCAGTTGACTTCACGTGAAGTTGATACCTGAGAGTCGTTAGATAAAAATTTAGTCAAATCAATCAAATCATCTAACAACTTTCAGGTATCAACTTCACGTGAAGTCGAATGCACTTGAGTTTCCACCATTTAATTAATATCACCATAAAGACCGAGGTCAAATTTTTTTAATTAATTGATATATATATAAAGAATTAAAGACCTACTGTGCCAAATTATTTTTAGTATATAGGTATAAGAAGTTAGTATACAATCGAAATTCACTACACATGTAGAAACTAAAACCTAATTTTTAAAACTAAAACAACCTTAGGCCTTAGCTTATTATTATTAATTAACATGTGCACCGTTTCTCTTTAACGTAGGAGAAGCTAGCTTTTGGAATATTTCCAAAAATTCGAATCATATTGACATTGAATTATTCAAGATCCAGCACACATAATAAATCTTAATGGGATGATTGGACCATGCATTAAATCATTTTATTTTGTTTTATTTCTTGATTTTTTCTTTCTCACTTTAATTTCTCCTCGTCTTGAATGGACAGCAAAAAATTAAAGTAAAAGAAAGGATTGGTTACCATGCCTTAATAATTATTTGTTGAGCTCACTGTCCATGCATATATGGTGGGAGTAGTGTGTTTTCGTTGAGCATTATTATTATTTGCAACTTGTCTTCTATGTTCTTCAAATATACACATACAGTTGTAGTATCGGATTCTTTGACCATATTTAACGTACCCTATTATAAGCTTGGTTCTTTTAGAACTGTTTTCATGATCAACCTGAATGAATATTATAACTTTCAATTGAGCTATTTAACTTGTAGCAATCATTATAAATTGTTATTTTTAATTTAGCATATATTTTTTATTTTCATACTGCAAAAATTCCAATGTTTATATACTTATACCAACGTAATGGTATTAGGGTTGTGGTTTAGGGACCAGGCCCAGATTAGTGATTTACGATTTTTTTGTTCTCAAGTCCTACAAATGGTTTCATATGAAAAAAAACTTTTAATATGAAACAATTTTATAAGTGTAAAAATGTAGTATGTAGTGTATAATAGTGTTAAACCCTACTTTAGTTCTTGAGATTAGTGAAATGTACTGATTTAGTTTTTGACTTCTCAATTACTAAAATTTAGTTTCCCAAATTTAAAAAAGCGCACTAATATAGTCCCCAGTGTATTTTTTGGTATCAGAGTTCAACACCATTAGTATCGTGACTCAAGTCTTGCCATACTAGACATATTAACAGTCAGTTGAGCTAGAGAAAAAATTTCAATAGCACTAATTTAGTCATTTTCCTTTTTTCCCTTTTAAAACCTAAAATAGAGAACGTTCTATCCAATCTTCTTCTTGTCGTTCTTTTTTTTTTTTGTTGTACAAAGTTGCTAGTATGGGATCATGATTTCAAGTAGTAACTAGAGTTCTACTCATTCAACTATCAGGGGTCCAAGTCAAAGCAGAGCACCGAGAGTATCAAGGTGATGTGGCTGCAGATGTCATCTTGTTTTCTGTTAGTCAATGACAGAATCGAACCCTAATAAGTCATTTTTTAGATGCCCAAACTACAATGTGAGAAACCATAACTCAACTTCTGTGGACAAACGCAAAAGTCTTAAATCCTTTCTCAACCTCTGATCTACGGATGTCTATACTCACTTTGCAAAAACCAAAAGGTGACCACAAACACTTTCTCCTCCAGCAATCTTCGATTCTTTTCACCCATGGATGGGATATATTTTTTTTGTTTGAAGTTCAGTAAAAAAGAAGAAGACGAAGTAATAAAAAAGAAGGGGTGTAACATTTTAGTATTGTTAAAATTCCTTAAACGATGTCATTTACTGCCTTCTTTAGCACTAAAATGCATACATTGTCGTTTTAATATGTCTAGCGTGGTAAGACTTGAACCACATTACTAACGATGTTGAGTTATTATAATAAAAAATACACGAGAGATTACATTGATTTATTTTTTTAAATTTAAAAACTAATTTGTAGCAATTAAAAATTTAAATACTAAATTAGTGTAATTCGCCAACCTTACAAATTAAAATAGAGCTTAATTCTATATAATACAGGTGTATTGTGTTATAAAGAATAAAATAAAAAATTTCTTCAAAATCCAACCAGACACGTGTGATTTGGTGTTACGAGTTCCCATCAAGTAAATAGAGTAAATATCTAAAAAAATATTCCAAGAACATTCAAAAAGAATTTTAAGAAAAATAGACAAAAGTGCACCTGAATTTTCACACGGTAGATATATGTACTCCTAAATTTTTTATTAAGTTATTTATACACACTAAAATAAAATTTTGTTGTCAATTTTATCCTTCCGTAGCTGAGTAATTTTTTCGGCGGTGGTGGAGGTCAAGTGGCACGGTATTAGATGATGTGGCCAATTTAGAATGACACAGTGTAAAATAGTATTATTACATTATTAAATTCGTTGAAATAAATATAAGAAAAAAGCATAATGAAATTACTGTTCATCCTCTCACTTCTCCAATTCCTTCAAATCCTAAGAATCCTAACACAAGTAGAAAAAAATTCTTCCTAAACATACATACTGCATCCATTTTCTAATGCTTTTCAACTCTTGATTAATTCCATCAATTGTCTGCAACGTCTTTATTTTTTCTTCTATTTTCTAGTTGCTATCTTCTGCAGATTTTCATTTGCTTTTTTCATTCTACTCCTGAATCCTACAATTTCTTCCAGCATCAACAACTTCATCAACTCAAATGAAATAATTACACCTCAATTCAACCTTCTTCATCATGAATCCGACGACAATTTCAACCATTTTACATAAGATTCACAACATTTGTCATCATAAACAAAATCAGAATTCACATACCTTCCATAACAAACAACGAAAAAACAATCTTTCAGGGTTCCACTATGTAGCAGACTCAAGTACCAATGCGTCAAGTTTATGCAGACACTTGCTATTGTTGTAGTCGAACTTCTTCTTCTTCCTATATTTTGGCGCAGAAGACAAGTCACCACATCCATTGGCACAATCATGAGGTATATTCTTCCTTCATTGAGAGTGTGAGTGTGACATTTTAATATATTAGAGTTTTCAAACTCCTATTATGACAGACAGAAAGAAATGTACAGAGAAAAATGAAGAGAATGAAGGAAGAATTTTTTTCACTCTGTGTTAGGATTCTTAGGGTTCGAAGAAATTGGAGAAGGAAAAAGATGAATAGTGGTTCTATTATGCCTTTTTTTTAATATTTATTTCAACAAATTTAATAATGTAATAATTCTATTTTCTACTGTATCATTCCAAATTGACCACATCACATAATCCCATGCCATCTGACTTTCACCATCGCCGAAAAAATTACTCACGCTACATAAGGGTAAAATTGACAACAAAATTTTATTTTAGTGTGCACAAATGACTTATTAAAAAAATTTAAAAGTATATTTGTCCATCGTATAAAAATTTGGGTATATTTTTGTCTATTTTTCTTTTTTATAATGTTTTAAAATCTTCTATAGTAATAGTGAGCTTTTGTGATAATTATTCTCCTATGGTCAAGATGTTGAAATTTAAATTCTACCTTATATGTCCAACTTTTTAGCCTCAAGTGGATTAATAGTGTGTTCAAACATTTTAAATTTTATAAGGATATGAATCTATATGTCTATTCTTAATTTTAAAAATAGGATAAAATAAGAGATTAAAAAT
>NC_029790.2:133064166-133074848 GCF_000816755.2 Arachis ipaensis | reverse complement strand
TTGTGATCTGAATTTTATTTAAAAATTTATTATTAATTAAAAAATTATTACATACACAAAGTAAAATTTAAATCTCGACACTTGCTTATGGTTATTGCACTGTTACTCCCTATTTGTGGTAGTAAGATTGGAAGTAGTAAATTTGTATGGTCACTTGTTGGGATCTGAAGCCCATATTCATCGGGAGCGCGTATAAGTTGTTGTTGGGCATATAACAGAAGGCCCACTGGTATCATATCCCAATATTATTGATCACCAAAAAAAGGCCTTCAGTTTACCCAAAAACTATGTTAAATAAAAAGGCCTATGTACTTAGTAAATAAACTCTTAAATATAACTCAATTCGTGACAAATTAATCCTGGGAAAATATATCTGACAAAAAATATGCCAAAAAGACACAGCAATGTTTAGATATTTGAAGAGAATTCCAGCTGGTATTATTAAAGTCCAAAGTGAGACGCAGAGAGATTTGGTTTGGTAATGGTGATTATGAAATATGAAGGGAAGATTCCAGAAGACATAGAATTTGCTTTGAAGACGCCTCTCTGCTCTCTAGAACCTTCTTCCTCCACCGCCATAAAAACAACTAACACAACTGTTCCGTAACCGTAGCCATCAAACTGAGAATGGAAGGAGCAGTTAGAGTGAAGGAAGAAGAATCGGAACACTCACAACCTCAACCTCGGGAAGGGTTGAACGACGCGTCTCCACCTCCGTTTCTAACGAAGACGTTCGACATGGTGGATGACTCTTCCATTGACTCCATTGTTTCTTGGAGCATTACTCGCAACTCCTTTGTTGTTTGGGACCCTCACAGCTTCTCCACTACCATCTTGCCTCGCTACTTCAAGCATTCCAACTTCTCCAGCTTCATTCGCCAGCTCAACACATATGTGAGCCACTCACTCTCTCTGCTATCTTATATACACTGTTCTCTTTCCAACGATTTGATTTCTTGTAGTTCATACTAAGTCTTTGTAGAATCTCGTTGTTGTTGTTGTTTGTGGTGGCAATGTGCTTTGATGACTTCTGATCTAATGCTATTATGGTTTTAAATTGTTGTTATAATGCAATTGCCGTAATGATCTCTACAATTGGAGGTGCATTAGTAACAATAACATGCATTTTTGAAGTATTAGGATGGAATGGTGTTGTAGATAGAATAAGTACACTGCTTTTGTAATCTTGCATTAGAGTAATGATATAATAATTTATGAGTGTTACTAAATAATAGTAACTAAAGAAAGTACTATAAAGTAGATAGTTTCAATTTGTTGAAATCTGAAAAAGCAATTGATTGTTTGCTTATTTAGTAGTTAGGAGGATGTTTAGGAAGATTATAGATGAATAAGAAAGTATGCAAAGTTATTCTCTGAAATCAATAATGTTAATTTGTACACCCTCAACACATCATTCCCTTAAAAGTACTCATATGAATGGTATTTGTTAGAAATAATTTAATGTGTTGGATTGTCTCCTTGTTTGAAATCAATTTGGGGAACATGAAGTGTTTAATGTTTAATGTTTTATAGTATCCATCAGTTGATCAGTTCATGGATTGTGTTTTCTGAAGTTGGCTATTTACTGAATACATTGTATTGATGGTGATAGTTGAACACTTGAACTTCAAATTTAATAGGAAAAAAATTTGAAAGATTGAGGTGATTACTGTTAAATTTGTCGACAAAAAAATGGTTGCTATGTCTAAAATTTATTTAATTAGCATAAGATGTACAATAATGGATGTTTTGTTAGCTAGTTGAATGTGGTTTTCTACTGTTAATCATGGCTTGAATGCTTTACATTTATAGTTTGACAAACTTCCCTAATGTTTCTCTTTGTAGTGTTAAATTTTCAGTCATGCTCTGACTGTGAAAAACAAATGTCCCCAGGGATTTCGGAAAGTTGATCCTGATCGGTGGGAATTCGCTAACGAAGGTTTCTTGGCGGGACAGAAGCACTTGTTGAAGACCATAAAGAGAAGAAGAAATGTATCTCAGGGAACACAGCAAAGAGGAGGTGGAGGTCCTTGTCTCGAGTTGGGGGAGTATGGATTGGAAGGTGAGGTTGAAAGGTTGAGGAGAGACCGGAATGTGTTGATGGCCGAAATCGTGAAGTTGAGGCAGCAACAGCATAATTCACGAAATGAGGTGCTTCTGATGGAGACAAGGTTGCAAGCCACAGAGAAGAAACAACAACAGATGATGACTTTCCTTGCCAAAGCTCTGAACAATCCATCTTTCATGCAGCATTTGGCTGATAAGAATTCCCAGAACACGCAATTGTTTGGCGTTGAAGTTAAGAGGAAGAGGAGACTAACAGCTAGCCCAAACGTGGATCCGGTGACATCAGTAGCAGCAGTGCCTATTGAATCAGTAGTGGAGGACTATCGGAACCACGAACAAGAACTTGCAAATATCGAGTTCGAGATGGATACATTTTTCGCAACATCTTATGATACTGAGCCTAACGACGAAAATAATGACCCTGCATCAACAACTTCGGTATCCGGGGATACAATCTTGGAGGATTTTCTCAAGGAAGATTTGGTAACTGGGAACCCACAGGATGAAGTTGTGATTGGTGATTGTTCAAGAACTGATATTCCTGCGGAGGATTTGGCAGCAACGCCTAAGGATTGGACTGAGGAATTGCAGGACCTTGTGAATCATATGGGATATCTTGGTTCCAAACCTTAGTGGAATATGAAATGATGAATATCATGGTGGTTTTGGTTGGTATTCTACTACTCCTGGGTCTTCAACGTCCCATATTGCATCACGTTGGTATAGTTTGATTTATGTTGCCGATTTATTTTTAAATATGAAACGTTGAAATTAATTGATGAATTTCAACGGTTTTTGCATGCAACAGGGGAGAATGGTAGTTGCTACAAGCAAAGGAACAAGCAGAAATGGCTCTTCATTTGGATCATTTTATTAATTGGAAAACAAGTTTTGTGAAATATGCCTAGTGCTAATGTTGGTATTGTATTTTTTATTCTGATGAAATGTCTGCTTTATTTTGCAGGATACATCAAGAGGATTAATGCTGCACAAGAATAATGGCTGCATTTTCCAGTGTTTATGAGTTCAAGTTTTCTTTCCAATGGAATCATATTGGTTCTTGTGCAACTTTGGACTTTAAAATTTAAATATGGTCTCTTCCAATTAACAATAATTGAATATTAAGACAAAACTCTGGCGTATTTTGATTTACGTTTTGGCTTTTTGTTGTGATTATCAATGGAGGACATTTTATTGGCTTCTTAATAATTTATTTTTTCTACATAATCTATTAATTTTTAACTAAATAATAAGTACAAATTATATGCTCATGAATTTTCTCTTTTCTTTTCAAACAAAAAAGAAGAGAAGAAAATTATACAATAACAGTGGAAAAACTGAAACTTATTTTGTAATTTGTGAGCTACACTAACAAATGAATCTAAAGTTGTTTTCGATTATCTTGTGGTCAGGCTATATTAGTCTTCTATAATAATAAAGAAAAATAAATGGAAAACTTGCTATAGTAAAAGACAGGAAGCTATTTTCTCCTTTTTATCAGTTCAAAATTTATTTGCATAGCTTGCATTTGCAATTAGTAGCTTACGTTGTAGATATTTCTTCAGAGGTGGAGGGTAATTGAAATAAGGGATTCTAATATACAGATTAAAATTGTATAATAATAATATACAGATTAAAGTTGTATAATAATAAGAGAATGAAGCATTTCAGGGGAATAAAACATATAGATATTATTATCAAATTGTAAAAAGTTATTTATTTATTTGTTTCTTCTAATTAATCTTTGTTAACCGTTCGATGTTGGAATGATTGGAAAGTTATAAAGTGCATTAGTGCATGATTAAACAAATGAAAAGTTTTACCATATAATTGGCCGTTTTCTTATAAATTGGGTGCCGCTGACACAATAATTTCTCAAACCATGACTGCCGTTGAAATGAATGTTGTGGCACACCTTATAATTTTATTTTTATTTTGTCATTGACCCATTGTAATATATTTATGATTTTTGAAGTAATCATTATATAATTCTAATATTTTAGCGGGGAAAGTAATCAAGTAATTGTCGTTTTTTGTTGTTTATGATATTTTTTAATCCGACAAATTAAAAATTAATATACTGTAATTTTGAGTTTTATTTAAAGGTTTGTTGTGAGTTAATAAGTAATTGCTTATTCAAATCACGATTAGGATGAGTGAATTGGCTATTTGGTCAATTCAAATTAATTCTGTATATTAAATTGTTAGTATGCATAAAGTATCTATATTTAACAAGAATTTAAATATCATTCTAAATCTTTAAAGTTGATGTTGAAATCATGAAGCTAAATAGTGTTTTACTATCCAAATTCAGATCGAATTAGTGATATTGAATCACTACTTAATATTCTTATAAACAAAATACTTAGTATATTGATAAGACAATGTGGAAAAAAATATAAATCGGGATCAATCTATCATGAGAATTTATCTGTTATTAGCTTGTAGGTACTTTACTAAATAAACAAAATAGTATGGAATTTTAAATCTTTTTTCACATTTAAGACGATAATCAAATCTTTAATATCGAGTAAAATTTTTTAATAGTCCCTGAGATTCGTGCAAATACTTAATAAATACCTAATGTAGTCCTCAAGATTCTAATTTTTCTATAGTAATCTTTTAGATAGAACTCCGAGCACTTATAGTGGTCCATGGGCATATTTTTGGTTTGGCGCCCTTGTGTGTAAAAAACGACGCCGTTTATATTATATGTAGCATGAAAACAGTTTTGTCTCCAATGCAAATACTTCAGTCGTCTCTTCTTCTTCCACCCTCCAACTTTTTCTTCGTCTCTTCATCAATGGCGTTGCCGTAGGGTTTTGTTCTGGGGTTGAAAAAGTTGAGAGAAGAACTAATCCGACTAAAGAGTTTGTGTTTGGTAAACACGTTGAAAGCACAAAAAATACGTTCAATCTTCATTGAACGCTGTCATTTTTGTTTGGCTAATTTTTTTCTTCTACACATGAACATGATTCTGGATTTGAACTCCCGTTCAACAGAAGCAACAAATTGTAACTTTTACATTTAGCTTCTGCGTTCACTTCATAAATTAAAAAATTAATTGACATTCTATTGATTTTGTCATTCAATCTTATCTACAATAAAATATACTAAAAATAATCATTAGAGTTTTTGAATTATTTTTTTATGATTATGCTTTAATTTTTTTCTTGCTAATAGTATGAATATTTTTATTTAGAATGTTTTTAATGTTCACTTAGGTATATTATTGTATTTTTTTAATAGATTTTTTAGTATTCATTGTTCATATAAATTTTTTTAATCATTTTTATTAATAAATATTTTTGATAGAACTTTATTTTTTTATTTGACTTTGTATATTTTTTATTATATATTTTTAAATTAGTATATATTTTATTTATTATTGTTAATTTTATAATATAAATTTCATTAGAAAGATATAATTAAATACAAAAAGAGTACTAAAGAAGAGTACTAACAAATTATAACAAAAAAGTACTAAATTTCAACACATAAATTTAAATTCTTTTCAAAAGTAATTATAGTCAAAAAGTGTTAAAATAATATAGATTTGAATGATATAAATTCATGTCTTTTTTAGTAATTTTTGTCTAAATATAATTTTGAATGATGTAATCCAAACAACATTCATTCTGCTATAATCTATTTTGGTACAAAATTACCAAATATAAATCACGTTAATACCAACTCACTTTTTATCAAAATTGATGAGTTTGAAAAACTCTAATTTAAATTGATGATGATCAAACATTATTAACAGTAAAATTATTAATTTATTTTTGATTAAAATATGTTAATTATAATAATTTTGCTGTGCAGTTTCTTTTATGGGCCGAACAGAGAAGAACAAAAATAAAGCAAGCCCATTGGAATAATTTTCTTTCAGCCTAGATGTTAAATTATTGAGATCATGGTAGCTGTGTTATTGTTAATTAGGCCAGCAATTGTGATAACAAGCCCAATTAAAGGTTTTGGTATGAGACCAAAAATGCTTGGTCCGAAATTAAAAGGAAATGGGGCACAATATTATTTTATTCACTTAACAAAAGAAACCCATTCCTTTGATTATGTGCTGCATGCTTCAACGGATATCACTTTTATCCTTTGATGGAATCCAAATTTTATTAATTGGAGTTATTGTAGACCTTGGGAACTATGAGAGAGAAATTGTCAATTGATTTGATGGCTTCATTAATGCTACACGCCACCAAGAAAGAAAGGGGAGTAGGAATTAATTCAGCTTGTTTTACTTTATTCAAACTCTTTACATGCTTTTAGTTCCACTTTATATTCTCTCTCATCTTTTTCTTCTCTTCGGTCATTAACCAGGAAACCATGGAAGCAAAAATGAGCTACCAAAGTGAAGGAAGAACACTCTACAAGACCATCATGATGATGGCAAGAAAATATAACAAAATAAAAGTGTGCTGTGGCTGAGATTTTCACCAAATATGGGTAGATTTGGTGAGGTAATCTCGAACTCTTCATGCTCAAAAAGAAAGAAGAAGATTCGGCCAGCAAGGAAGAGATTCTTGGAGGCATGGCTTGTCTTTGATTCTGCTCAACCACCACAGGAAGTAGCTAGAGTGGCGAAGTGATGGAAGAGGCAAAGATTGAAGCAGATGAAGTCATCATCATCATGAAGCATCAAGGGCCAGAAATCCATCTTGGAGAGCAAGCCAAGGATGGAGAGCCCGGATTGATGAAGAGTGATGACCAAGAAAGGACTAGAGGTAATTGCATGTTGGGTTTTGCATGGTTATCTCTTCTCTCTCTATGTGGCCGAACCAGATCTGTTTCTTGGAGAAGAAGAAGTTGGCTTGGTTTTTGGCTTCAAAAGTGGAGGCTTCCCTCTTCTATAAAAAGAGAGAACAGCCACCGTTTGGAGCAATGAGTAAGATTTGAGAGTGCAAGACACAGAAGTCTCAGAGCTACCTAAGCTAGCAGTTTTTCTTCTCCTTCAATGTATTCTGTTTAGTATTTTTCTATTTAATTTTGTCATGTCTTGAGTCTCATGGAAAAAGGCAAACAGTGAGGTTTGTATGAAAAAGCCATAAAGCGGAAAAAGACAGAGAGTGCAAAATTAAAAGAAAAATCCATAGATGTCTTAGAGTTCCTTTGTACGTCTATGTTGTGTTTCATGATTCTGTGGGAATCCCCTTGTAAGTTGGGTTAGCACTTTACAGTTTGTAATCAAGTTGATTATAGTGAAATTCCATCATTGTTGTGATGGAGACTGGATGTAGGCTGCATTGCACTTAGCAGCTGAACCAAGATATATCTGGGTGTAATCTTCTTTCTCTACTACTCCATTTCTGTTTCTATTGCACAGGAGCTAAAACAAAAAATATCTCGTGCCAAGTGACGAGACAAAACTAAAAAGTCTCGTGGCTAGGGACGAGATAAAAACAGAAAAGTGTCCTGAAGTTATTTCAAAGGCCAGCAGGTGTTACTAAGCAAAAAGGGGGCTAAGATTCAACCCCCCTTCTCTTAGCCACTGAAACCATAAAAAAATTAAGTTTATAAAATCAATGGTGAAAACTCATGTGCAGTCGACTTCACGTGAAGTTGATAGCTGAGAACTGTTAGATGAAAATTTAGTCAAATCAATTAAATTATCTAACGACTCTCAATTATCAACTTCACGTGAAATCGACTGCACTTGAGTTTACACCAAAATCAATTTTATACAAAATATCGTTTGCAAACTCTAATCCAAACACACACTTAGTTGTTCCATCCCCTCCTCTCCACACGAAGCACGAGGTTGCGACATCCTAATCAGACTCAAGGTAACTTTTTTTTACCTTAGACTTATATGGTCTTTAAGAATGCAACATCCAAGCCTATCAACGGTGCAAATATGTACCACACCACAACCAGATGGTGAAGTTACATTTGATAAAATGTATGTGTGTTTAAATGGTTGTAAAAATGCGTTCAAGGCTGGCTGTCGTCCGTTGATAAGCTTGGATGGTACATTCCTAAAGACCATATAATGAAAAACCAACACTCTATTGAAAGTTCAAGGTAAAAAAAAAAAGAATTACCTTAAGTATGATTAGGATGTCGCAACCTCGTACTTCTAGTGGAGGAGGGGAACAACTAAAAGATTCTTCAGTCGGATTAGTTCTTTTCTCAACTTTTTAACCCCAGAACAGAACTCTACGCCAACGCCATTGACAAAGAGACGAAGAAGAAGTTGGAGGGTGGAAGAAGAAGAGACGAGTGAAGTGTTTGTATTAGAGACAAAATTGTTTTCATGCTACATATCATATAAACGGCGTTGTTCTTTATATACAAGGGCGCCAAACCAAAACTATTTCTCATTGGTTCTCAACACTTACTTAATCGAACTAATAAACTAACCATTATACCAATTTAACTTGATTTTTGGTTTTGATATTTATTTCGTGCTATCTAATGAGCATTCGACAAGTATGCATCATAGATTTTTTTTAGTGAATGTATAATCACATAAGCATTACCACCAAGACATTGTACAACAAAAAAAAAAATAGAAAAGGAAGATACAGAATGCTCCATTATCTTCTCCACCCTACAAAACCCACAAGTTTTAAATAAAGACCGTACCACAATCATAATTCAATATAATAATAGTAAAATAAATAAATGGGATTACATACGCAGTGTAAAAAAGAATCTGATTCTAATTGATAATCATTAACAAAATGACAAAATACCATCTTAGCCCTACCCCACATTTTACTACCTTAATATTAAAACACCAATTGACCAACTTATACTATATATATATATAAGCACCCTTCTTTCTTTTATCAAATGAAAAACTCATATCATCATCTATAAAACCAAAAATGGTGTCTATGGAATTAGAATGGTGGTTATTTCCATTTATTCCAAGTGTACCTATGGTTTCATCAATATTATTCACCATGCTAGTAGGGTTTGTATGGTACCTTTATGGGCCCTATTGGAGGCTAAGAAGAGTTCCCGGCCCACCATCTCTTCCTCTTGTAGGACACCTTCCATTGCTTGCTAAGTATGGCCCTGATGTCTTCTCTGTCCTTGCAAAGCAATATGGCCCAATTTACAGGTTAGTCCTTTTTTTTTTTTAATCATAAGATACTAATATCTAAAATTTATCCATTTCATCTAATTTGTTTAGAGTTGAAGTTCTTCCTCTCTCTAAGAGCTTTAGATGGGTTAGGGATGAGGAAAGGATTGAAGTTTTAACCCAACTTCTGAATAAAATAAAATATCTCATAATTAATTGATTCATTAATTATGTTAGAGACATGAACATTTGTGTATCTCTGTATAATATGGAGATTAAACTATTTATAAACCAATTAATCAAATGTTAAACTATAGTCTCTCCATACTTAATTAAGAGGTTGCGGGTTCGAGTCTCCTATTTTTGGTAAAAAAAAAATGTTAAACTATGTTTTGTTTTCCTTTTTTATCCTATAAAATACCAATATTCAAAATTTACTCTCAAGTTCTTCCAACATTATTTTTTCTCATTTGCAAAATCTGAAACTAAAACTTTATTCACCACAAAACAAAATGCCAAGCAAGAAGATGAGTTTTATGATGGATGAATTGAAGTTTTATAATCAAATGTCCATAGAACATATGCTTTTTCTTACACTATTAATATAATCACACAAAACATAAAAAATAAGAAAAGATAAAATACAATAAGATATTAACTTTCTCGTTGAAATTATTATGCTGTATACAAATCTTCTTTTCTCGAACCGAATAAGTTTTATAAATTAAATAACATTCTCTTGAACCAATAATGAAGAGTAGTTTGTAGGTGTGCTACTATAGGTCGGTTTTTTTTTATAGCCATTATAATTAGTATGTCTCTAGTCTCTATAATTAAGGAAAAAGCCAATAAGGTTCTTATTGTTGATATGATATGTGATATTGTATACAAGCTATTCTAAGTCCTCAAATTCCTTTTGGATGTATATGCGAACTTAGTTATTTTTTAGTTGTGAAGTGTTGGGCCAGTGTTTTAGTGATTAATTAAATGATTTTAATTTATAAATTTAAATAAATAATAGTTACATTGGGTAATCATATATAATTAGATAAACTATCTGCATATCTAAAAAATAAAAATAAAATAATCAAATAAAGTATCCATTTGTTATGATTCGCTAATAGTAATTTTTACGTTAGAAATATAATTATTTATGTATTTTATTTTAGGTTGAATTACACCGTTAGTCTCTATACTTTCAGTGAAATTATAAATTGGTCCCTAAAGAGAATTAAAATTTGTAATTTAGTTCCCGCCAGTCAAAAAGTGTTGATTTAACAGAATATTCTCAGAATATACTGAAAATATTCTATTAAAATAGAGAATATGCTGAGAATATTCTGTTAAATCAAATACTTTTTAAATGATGGGGACTAAATTATAAATTTTAATTCTCTTTAGGGACCTAATTATAAACTTTTAAAGTATAAGGACCAATTTGCAATTTCACTGAAAGTGTAGGAGCCAACTATGTAATTTAACCTTTATTTTATCGACTTAAGTTTTTGATAAATAATATTTTTATAATATAATATTAAAATTTTTGTAACTCAAAAAACTTTTACATAAG
>NC_029790.2:133063213-133063575 GCF_000816755.2 Arachis ipaensis | reverse complement strand
TATAATTGATAACAAAATAATATTAAATTATTTTTATAAATATTAAAGATACAAATAAGACGATTTAAACTTCAAAAAACAAAAATAATATTTTACGCTTGTTATTTTCTATTCTAATTTCTAAAGCACGGTTGTTCTGTTGAAATTGAAAATGCACCGGATATTATTAAAAGGGAAAAAAGGACAAACAATTGGCTTGGGTGACTTAGCGACTAGGATCTTAATCATTGTATGTATGTATGGAAAATCCTTCTCTTTTTGATAGTGGGATACTAAGTCAGAAAGTAAAGAAAAAAACACATATCTTGCACCAAAACAAAAGAAAAGTAAAAAAATAAAAAAGGTTAATACAATAATGTTTT
>NC_029790.2:133062702-133063026 GCF_000816755.2 Arachis ipaensis | reverse complement strand
AAAGAGATACTTATAGATATGATTTAAGATGAGGAAAAAAAGACATAGAGAAATATGAATATAAATCAATAATGTAATGTCATATATTTAGAAATTAATTTGTTAATGTTAATTCAAGCACTAAATTTATAATTTATTTCCCCTTTCATGATCAACTACTTCCCTTTCATTCTTAGCAATTCAATATACAAAAGGTTCAAATTCTATTATATTCATTTATATGACCATTTTGCTTTTTGTATGCATTAATATGACATTGTTGGTTAAAGTGGCAATGTAATTTGTTTTAATTTTTTTATTTATTTTATTTTATCACTTCTAATA
>NC_029790.2:133060019-133062644 GCF_000816755.2 Arachis ipaensis | reverse complement strand
AAAATAACTATTTTATTTCTTCTTGTTACCTTTTTGTTTGTTTTCTTTTTATATGATTTTAATTTCATTAATTGTTAGTGCTAATGATGTTATTAATTATTAATATTTATTTATTAGAACAGATTTCATATGGGAAGACAGCCACTAATAATAATAGCAGAAGCAGAACTTTGTACTGAAGTTGGAATAAGAAAGTTCAAACAAATTTCAAATAGAAGCATTCCTTCTCCTATTTCTGCTTCCCCACTTCACCAAAAAGGTCTCTTCTTCACCAGGTATATACAAATTTTTTTATCATTTTTATTTGTTTATTTATTCATATATAATTAATTATATCTATTATAATCTATAGTATTTACTTATAGGTAAACTTAGAAATCTTCAGAAAATCCTGTGTCCCCACTTAATTGTCATGTCCACAATAAAATATGGATTATGGAATGCCCTTTGCAAAAATCATATAAGGTGTGTGTACAATGGATGGCATTTTAGAGGGGAAAAGGACAAAAGTGGATAGAAATTTTTATAGTGTCATTATTCAAACAAAAAATCAGGATTATATAAGAAATTATTATCACATTCCCTTTCACTTTTCCCTTTTAGTATTAGTTTGTTTATATTAATTTATTTACAAATTTAAGATAACATTTGTAAATATTTTTTAACTGTTTTATGTTACATTTTGATACTTGCACCTAAATAGTAAGGTTCACATATTATGAAAATAAAAATTTAATAGTAATTAATTATTCAATCAAATAAAGAATAAGTTATCATTTTGAACAATAATTAAGAGTTGGGTTGAGATTTTACTCTTCTAAGATTGTGTCTTTTTTACCTAGTTATAGCATGAATTTTTTTCCTCTTTACCCATAGTTTATTTTTGTTTTTGATGGTGCAAATGGAATTCAAACATGCAATAAGCATGATATATTTTTTTTTTCTTATATAATACCTCAAATTTGAGTATGATAGATTTTTTTAAAAAAATAGTATTAGGAGGATTTTTGCCTTTCACACTAGGGTCAACTCATACCGATATATGTTTTTACCTTCAATATCATTTTTGCATTTAGCCATAAAAAGATAAGACGCGTCAAATTTATTAATCATAATCTAGCAGAAATCTTTGTAAGTGCACGTTGGGTAATTATTTTAAATGATTTAAGGCCTTTTTTTAATTCTTATTGGTTGAGTGTAAAATTATTTCACTTTGTTAGCAAATAGAAAATAAATTAAATCCAAAAATGAATCTAGTAATATTTGCAATTGCAGGGGTCAACGTTGGTCAACCATGAGAAACACCATAATCTCAATGTACCAACCATCACACTTGGCCAGCTTAGTGCCAAGAATGCAATCATTCATAGAATCAGCAACACAAAATCTAGATCACATCACAAATACTAATGAAGACATAACATTCTCCAATCTCTCACTTAGGCTTGCAACCGATGTAATTGGTGATGCTGCATTTGGTGTCAACTTTGGACTCTCAAATCCCAATTATTCATCTAATTGTGATTTATCAATCAAGAACAATAATAATGTTAATGTTAACAAGGAAGTTTCTGATTTCATTAATCAACACATTTATTCCACTACACAACTGAAAATGGACCTATCCGGTTCATTTTCTATCATACTAGGATTAATTGTACCATTGCTTCAAGAACCGTTTCGGTGGATCTTGAAGCTGATTCCGGGTACCATGGATCAGAAAATAGAGAATACCAACAGGAAATTGAGCCGCCGACTCGACGAGATTGTGAAAAGGAGGATGGAAGAAAGTAACAGGAGTTGCAAGAATTTCTTGTCACTTATTTTGAATGCAAGGGAATCAAGAAATGTGTCTGAGGATGTGTTCACACATGATTATATTAGTGCTGTTACTTATGAACACTTGCTTGCAGGGTCAGCTACCACTTCTTTTACACTGTCCTCTGTTGTTTATTTGGTTGCTGGCCATCCTGAAGTTGAGAGCAAGTTGATTCAAGAGATCGATGACTTCGGTCCGCCTGATCGGATGCCGACTGCCCAAGATCTTCAAGATAGTTTTCCTTATCTTCATCAGGTAAGTTAAAACTTGATGATGATTGATGTTGATCAACTATATATGTCTTGTACTAACTGCTAACTATGTAACACCAACCATACCTCTGATACCATCTTGGTTGTATTCATATTTTGTAGCTTTATTAAGCTTCAGGTAATTAAGTTCGCAAACTAACTTTCATTGACCAAGCAAATATTTTATGGTGTATTTAATTATTTCAGGTTATTCAAGAGGCCATGAGGATTTACACTGTCTCCCCATTAGTTGCAAGAGAAACATCAACTGAAGTAGAGATAGGAGGTTATCTCCTTCCAAAGGTAATAATTACATCTTTGTCCAATGCTAAATATTGGGTTAAATTCTTGATGGAATACTAATGTAGTTTATTTTATGAGCAGGGAACATGGGTGTGGCTAGCACTTGGAGTTCTAGCAAAAGACCCAAAACAATTTCCAGAGCCAGAGAAGTTCAAACCAGAGAGATTTGACCCTAAATGTGATGAGATGAAACAAAGGCACCCTTATGCATTTATACCATTTGGAATTGGTCCTCGTGCCTGTATTGGCAAA
>NC_029790.2:133057016-133059983 GCF_000816755.2 Arachis ipaensis | reverse complement strand
TTCTCTAATTCATTTGTATAGGAAATATTTGTTTCGCCATTCACCTAACATGGAAAAGCCTTTAGAACTAGAATATGGTATAGTTCTCAATTTCAAGCATGGTGTCAAGCTTAGAGTCATAAACAGAACAAATTAAGCTAGAGTGACCTACGTAAAGTTTAATTAGACCATACAAATTGTATTGTGATGCTATAGCTTTAAGAAATATTATAGCAATAATTAATATTGTTAAATGAAAATGTGTGTTTTCAAATAGAGTATGTAGATCATATGATTTAAACCCACAAGAAAGAATTGAAGTCCTATCACAGAGAATTGAAGTATTTATAAGAAGGTTGCTCAGATGTTGACAAGAATAACAACCTTATCATCCCCACCATCTCCTTTCAACTTTATGACTGTAATAACATTACCTTCTTCCTTAACTCAACAGGCATCTCCCTTAGTGTGCCACAATCCACCAATGTCCCACCAAATTCAAATTTTCCAATTCATGGTCTTGGGTCGAAAATGTTACAGCGTCCCACCAATTAGAAATTGCATCATCGGAAATTATGTGGAACATTCTTAAACCTATGCCAAAGGCTATACTTCTACAATCCATGGACACTGATTATAGTTCTATTATCCACACCACAAATTCAGCAAGTCCAAGTCAACAGCAGAAGACCACTTCTATTTTTCATGGTTTCAATGTTTATAGCCTAGCTGTGTTTACTTCTTGACAAAACTGGAGCCACATACAATTTTCTAGTTGCCAAAAATTCAGGTTTCAATCAAACATCTATGTTAAGAAGTACTACCTTAAACTACCATAATGCCATGTGCGGGTGTTTCAAAAATGCTATTGAGAGTCGAAAACTACAACACTATTTTAACAAAACTAAAATATATGGAACCAAATCAAACATGAATCACTATTTATACAACAACCATATGCTCAAAGTATATTCTTTCTAATTCAGCATAAATCAGATAAACAATAACAAATCCATCCTTATCTTACGAAATCACACAAAAAGCTAAGAACCCAATTTGGGGTGCATTGAGACATTTTCACAAACAGTTGATGTCCATGTTAATACTAAGACGAACTACTACTACGAAGCCTATAAACAATACGTCCCTTGGAAGAATCATAGCGACTGACCTCAACCTTGACGCGATCCCCGGGCAATATTCTGACGAAATTCTTTCGGATTTTCCCAGAAACATATCCGAGAATGAGGTCCTGGTTGTCGAGGCGAACGCGGAACATGCCGTTGGGGAGGGACTCGGTGATGAGGCCCTCGTGGACCCACTTCTGCTCGCCGGACTTGTCGGCCGTAGGGGGCTTAGCGTGCGGCACGAGGAGGTTTGCCGGCGCCGGTGGAAGCGGGGATGGGCGGAGGAAGGAGGGAGTTATGCGGTGGTGGAGGGTGAGAGTGACAGGTGAAGGGGGAAGAGAGAGTGTGAGGGTATGATGGTGGTGGTGACGGAGGATTGGGGTGGTGTTCAGTGAGAAGCAAGAGGATGAGGATGAGGATGATGATGGTGATGAGGTTAACATTTCTCTGATTTTGGGAGAATCAAATTCTTTTCTTTTTCAAGGGATAAGCTTTTCTCTTTCTATATATATGTTAATATTATTGGTGAGAAAGGGTATTATTGTCAATTTGAGAGTGACATTCTAGGGTGATATGCTGAGAATGACATTCTTCGCCCTTTTCCTTCTTCATATATGATTTCTTCTTCTTCTTCATCCGGATTACATTTTTCTCCTAATATAATTGTTTTCATCCAAACAGCATCATCTTTCTTTAAATTATCTGTTTTCTTTCCATTGTCATTGCCATCATGATTTTTTGCTATAGACAAACTCTTCGGTAACTTTAAACTCACGTTAAAAGATAACCTTTTAGAAATTGCATTTTTCATGTGAAATGATTTTGACTCTTTAGTTTCTAATTTTGTGGGCGAAAGATGTAATTCCTTCTCCAACAAATTATTATCCTTATTGTTTGTTTTCACTGTGAAATTTGACATTTGAGGCCGATCCGGCGACACCGCACCCGACCCGGCTTCCGTGGTTCGATCCGGAGAAGTTACATTCATCAAAGGACTTGTGCCAGTTGGATTCTGAGATTCCTTTGATGCTTTTTTTCTTCTAAATCTAACACTACATAGAGTTGTGATTATAGCCATGGTTGCAATCAAACCTAAAAAGTAAAAGGAAAAATATGCAAATGGTTTTGTCAATGAAATGTTATCAGGGACCCTTCTTCCCATCACCTAAAATAATAAAAAAAAAAAATTGGAAGGGGGTCTAGGCAATTTTAATACCACTATCACTATAATATGTTTCTCTTTTTCCTATGCATGTGTTAGTATTCTTGTGGTTAAAATTTTTTGTTCCTATGACAAGGCTCTAGGAAAGAAGGGTGTCTGGGAAATCCTATGAAAAAAAAAAAGAAAAAAAATGAATTTTGGTGAAATAATCAAGTGCCTAATTTTTCCCCCCTAAGGTTTCTTGAACAAAAAATTATCCGAATTTTGTTGCTTGAATTTAGGAGTTAATGCAGTGCCGATGACTAAAATTAGAAAAAATCCTTATGATTTGATTTAATTTATTACATAGTTAAAAAATATTCTAAATTTAGTTGTTCAACAATTTTAGAAATAAAACTTTTTTTTTTTGAATTAAAACCGTTATGCAACTCATGTTAGTTAGTACAACGATTGTATTACTTTTGGTAAGGAGTTCAAAATTCAGTTACTTTCAAAAAAAAGTACAACAATGCTACACAAATATAATTGACCACAATATAATATAAAATAATATTATACATCTACATCTTTTTATAATATGGAAAGATTTACCATCAAATTTATAGTGAAAAAGTATTACTATTTAATATTTACTAGTAAATTTATAAATGAAAAAGAAGTAAATAAAATGAAAAGAATCATTAGCTAAGAATTATTTTA
>NC_029790.2:133049050-133056543 GCF_000816755.2 Arachis ipaensis | reverse complement strand
CTCTGTTAGTATATTGTGTTAAATTAAATGTTTATAACTCAATATAAATCAAATTAATTAAATTTAATTTACATTAAATAAATATAATTTATCTTAAAATAAATCAAGTTTCAATTTAGTTATCTTATCTTTAGTATTTAATACATAATTATGGTAATTATCTTATCTTTAAAAAATTTGAATTAAGTTATTTTATCTTATCTTTTAATTAGTTTGTTAGCGTCTATTTAAACACTTTTTTTGAGGTAATTTACATAATTTTGTTATCTCATTTTTCAACCCTTCTGTTGAGACTTTAATACTTCCAATTTATTAAACTTCCTAATCCCCTAATAGCTTCTTATAATACGTTTCCATGGAATTCTCCTCTTTTTCTTTGCAAATCACTCCCATTGAAGAAGTGTCTTATTTCAGTGATTGCTTCTCCGTCATCTTCAATTGCACCAAGAAATTGATCCAAATTATTGAAAGCTCAAACCCAGGTGCTGAGGTTGAGTCTTGTTCTACTACAAGTACAGCCACTGAAGCAATCTTGATTCCTTCAGAGATCCTATGGAGTGGTACTCCACTCACAGAGCTCAGCAGAGAAGACACAATCTTGTTACATGAAATCTGTTCTTCACTAGGTGTGTCCCCTGAGCTATTAGACCAAATTTTACCTGACATACGCGAAACTGCAAGAAGGTGTGACTCCAACACGCGGGAGATTGTTGTGAACCTTCATGTTACCTCGTACAATGTTGTTCAAGATTCTGATGAGCAAGATGATGATGCTGAATGCGCCATTTGCTTGGAGAAGTTTGACCATGGTAACGAAGATTCAAGCGTAGAAATTGTTCGTACAAATTGCAAGCATGTTTTTCATGATCGCTGCTTGCTCCGCTGGCTCCGACGCTGTGCCAACTGTCAGTTGCCATATTCTTGCCCATTGTGCCGCGGCATCATATTTTCAACTTCAGAGATAGATGATGAATAGGTTCATCTTCACCATGCTATATTCCCACCACTACAACTTGAAGGAACCTTTCTTTTATTTTTTTTTTGTGTTCCCTAGGGTTCTTTAATTTGTTTTAATTATGTAGCATTATTATCTTAATTGTTTTAAAAAATGTGAATAAATAGTAATTTTAAAAGTATAATTCTAATAGTTGTTTTGTTAAATCAGTCTCTGTAAATTAACTTTACACAAACAATAAGAATTGGTTAATTTGTGATGTTATTCTGAATTTTATTAAACTCGAGTGTTTTTGAAGATAATTATCAATCGCCTTCGCGTCTTTTTGCACTTTTTTTTTTCTTTTCTAACATAACAATATTTAATCAAACCAAGAATGTTAACTCAATTGGTCTTTTCTAATGGGAACAAGAAGAATAAACTAACAAAAGATTTGTACATTAAAAAAAATAACATCCAAAATCTATATTGTTTCTCCAGATTTATTGCAACTCAAAATTGTTAACCTGGGCATATATATATAAAGATATAAATTATTCTTATACGTTAAAAGCTAACTAAGCTTTAATATAGTTTCTGGGCATGTTGCTATTGTTTATATGCAAGTATCACTACTTCACCAGTGCACACAAATAATTATATTATATCATTATTGTTGTGCATTACAAATTCATTTTCATGCAAAAATTCTGTGTTGTATCAAAAATAAAATAAAATGTGTTAATGTCACTGCCACCAGCACTCTCATATACAATCCTTAAAAGTACATCAATAGTTTTTACAAGGTGGTGTCTAAATCAATCCAAAATATTTGAAACCAGAAGGAATGATCCTAAAAACATTCATGCCTTCTGATGAAAGCAACACTGTTAGATCATTATACAGTATACAACCCTTAACCCTAAATTCGCCAAACCGATGAAATAACATTCATTCATGCTTTTTCTTTGGAAGCCGATGGTAGCAGATGATTTAACGTCGTGGCTGGTATCACGGCGCTTGGATTCGGTTCCCTTATACGCAAAGAACTTGGTCTCCTAGCGCTGTAACTCTTATCAGCATTGCTTCTTTTTGTGCGTCCTGAAGAACACGAGAGAAATTTCACTAGCCGCGTCGAACCAACGAGTAAAATTACACCCGTGATTATAAGTAGCCTGCAACATAACATAATGTTTATCATGTATGAAGTATCAACTTATTTTCAAGCTACTGCGCGACAAGCTTGCGAAACAAGAATTGCTAGACTAGTTCCTACCATAATAATGATACTGATCTAGGTCTTTCATCCCAATTCTCCTAATAGCAACAAAAATTCGATAAAAGCCGAAAAATGTTTCAAACGGACAACTAAATGTCAGGTAGAAATTTTTATTGATCAGATCAATATGAAAAAGAGTAATAAGTTTGGATTCTTGGATGGACACTTTTCGATCTAAAAATGATAACCACCAAAATTTTTATACTAATATTATGTGTAATGGTGTGAAAATTTTTATACTAAGATTATGTAAGTAATTGGAATTAACAAATAAAAGCAAAAAATCTTATATTACCATCCAAGAAGAAGTGCCAAGCGAGCTTTCGGGGCAGAAGGCAGTCTTTCACCCAATGCAAGCATTCCAGCTAGTACACCGCTCACAATTGATGCCACGGCTGCACATGTAGAAACCACAATAGCCCTACCGTGCTTTAGTCCCCGTGTCTGCATAGCACAGAAGACAACAAATTTTTATTTGAGGTAATCAAAACCGGAATCGGCAGCGTAGAACTTGAATTAAAGTTCACACAGAATTAGATCATAGAAAATAGGCCTTCATAATACCTGGTAGTAAAACCCTGTTCCACTACAACACACACTGAATATGATGCACAGAGGAACCAACAGTTGGTGAAAACCTTGCTCTAGGAACAGAAATCCCATCTTCGAAATTACCGAAGACATCCTGCATTTTGGTGTAAACATAATTAAGAGTCAAGACATATAATCAAGTTCTTCTAATTTTACGCCATATGAATGCGCTTGTCGCATAAACTAGCCATTCTAATTAGACAAACGGAAAGAAATGCTACAATCGCAACCAATGCCAAAGCATTGCGTTAAAACAAGTGAAATACAAATGCATGCAATATTACCAAAGCAAGAAACGGCTAATTTAATCGTGTTAAAGAAGGAAACTCTTATTTAACTCTAAAAGAAGGGGACACATAAATAGAGTAGGGAGGGAAGGAAAAGTACCCAAACAAAATTCCAGATTCCAAGCCATAAATAATTTCCTCAACAACATCGTATTCCATCTGTATATAACTTAAAATTGTCAAATGATTGAAAAAAAACACTTCATTAATCACTATTTGCAGGTGATAATAATGAAAATAAACACAAACATGTAAATCTAAAGATATGATGAAAGCACGAGTTACCATCTCTTGTTCTCTTCGATGACGCCTGCATATTCTAAGCCCTCCATTAAGCAATACCTATACAACTGTTTATATCAATTAAAAGAATAATGAAGTCTCAAAGAAAGTAATAACACTCGATTGCACTGCTGGATTACAATATTCTAAAGAGGAGTTGCTGAAACCTATTATAAAAAATTCCATTCATAAGTTTTGTAATGACCAATTGTCTTTTGATAATGCTACCACCTACCACATACAGAAAAAGGAAAGCATAATCAATTTAATGCATTCCAAGAGGCCTAACGGGGATAATATTGATACGAAATGATTAAGAAAAATGTATACAACATTGTGCACAATTATATGCCACTAATAAGGGTTTACTGCATCAGATTCAAGACTCGATATGAGTTTGCAGCAATTCCATGTGTAGTTTTCCAGATAATAACAGGATTTTTTGTCTTTCCAAATGCATTTCCTCAAAAGCTAGTCACTATTGTAAAATCAAGTGACACAAATGAGTTCTTGCTAATACACAAAACTGTGAAGGTTGAATATTTTGGAATATAAAAGCATGTGAAAAAATTAAAGTAGTTTCTTCATAAGACAAGGTACCTACAAACAAGATGGCAACAACAAATGCCAGACATGGTATGTGAAAAATGGACAGAGTAGCCGCCTCTTGCTCTTCACCTCCGGCACCAACTCCTAAAATTCGAAAAGCATGTAATGATGTAAGAGTTAACAAATAGCATTGCACAAATGCATATGCATATAGAAGTACAGCGACAATTTGGCGGATTGAGTTAAAAGACTGCATGCTTAGTTTTATTAGCAGCCAAACAAAAGATTTAACAAAAACCCCGAAGGCAGTTTTATTAGCAGCCAAACAAAAGATTTAACAAAAACCCCAAAGCCTTCGTCCATTGTCAACGAGTGTAGCATTTAGTATATACACAAAGAAAATGGTCACAACTCACAACAATGGATCCAAAGTAAGGTTATAAAACTCTGAGTTAACTTGTAAATTTACAAGCTTGGGTCCCAAATCAAGTTTACAAGTAAACTCTTATGAGTTGACAAGTAGAGTTTTATGATTCAAGTGTACCTAAAGTCCACGAGTGTAAGTGAACTCTTGAGTCGATAACCTTGATACACAGTCTACAAATCTTTTTATAACTACCGAGTACTGCCTACAACTTAGCTCATTGTTGTGTTTGCATGATGCAAAAGAATCAAACATAAAGTAATACTATGCAGGCGATTCAAAACTTACATTACCTATTGTGCCAACACCTGCCAAGGCAATGCCAACCCAATCAACAGCATTCATGATTTCCTTCAGATAAAAATGAGAGAAGATTGAAAGAATTGCTAGTCCGACTCCCGAAACCGGTTGGATCACAGATACCTGTATATTAGACAACAAAAACCCACAAGGATCCCCCAGGATCCCCAATTTCAATAATCTATGCAAAACACTGCCAGATCATGATAAAAGATCAGTTTAGTATGAGAGTGAAAATGCAGTTTTAAGTACATAGAAGAATTTTCAACACAACTTTAGAAACAAAATCTGATCCATCTTCATTAAGTTCAGATTCATTCATTCATTAATGTATGTATTTATTTTAAATATAGACAACAAGTGTTATTAGAGTTCTTACCGGGGCCAAAGATAATGCTCTTAACATCAATAATGCACCACCTATATCCATCAGAAAACCTATAACCCAGATTTTGTTAAATGCATAAGCCCTTATCACCTGAATGAAACAAACACAGATAGAGATCACAATATCTGAATCAGTAACAAAACAGTGACTAATGGCTCATAAGCATTGAATTAAGGTTTAAATGATTAAAAAAAATGTGAACCTGTCATTAACCCATTTCCAGATTCACACTAAAATCTTACGCATGCATTGAAAATATTCAAACTTCATCATTATATATTGCAGCTTTCACATTAAAAGCTATACAATTTCTAATTTCAGGGATACCAATATGGCTCAAAAGCTTCAAATCAAGTTGTTATCAAAGAAAGGTAAAACCTTTAATGAGATGGAGTCACGAGGCACATCAAAATAAGAAATTTTTTTAAAAAATATGAACCAAAAAAAGAAGAAGAGACATGCCTTGAGCTTCAAAGAGAGAGGAGGAAGAATGACGGTGCCCTTCTTCTGAAGGATTTTTCCGATGTTGTTTCCGGCGGTGGCAGCCACCGTTAACACAATGGATTCCCACATGATTCCAATCTCTCAAAATCAATGCTTTTTTATTATTATTTTTATTATTTTGCTGTGTTGTGTTTCCTTCTTGGTGTGGTTCAAGATCTGTGCTTGTTTTGAGAGACTGATAGCTAACAAAGCAATTAATTAATTAATTGATGGGTTTAGTTAACATGTACCTTAAGAACATATCATAAAATCACTATTAATAAAATATTTTAAATATTTTTAATGCAGTAAAAATTTAAACTTTTTGTGTTTTCACTTTTCAAACAAAATTTTTCTAATTGATCGTCTTAACATGTGTTTTTAGAGAGGTAAAAACTCACATCGATTTCACGTGAAGTTGATATCTGAGATAAAAATTTAGTCAAATCAATTAAATTATCTAACGACTCTCAAGTATCAACTTCACATGAAGTCGCCTGCATCAAAGTTTCCACCTTTCAGAAAAGCATTTTTTTCTATACAAGTCTTTATAAGTCATTTATATTCACGCGTTTCGTACCGTTATTGCACGGGTCTTCTTCATCTTCTTCATCGTCATCAACATCACCTCCTCCTCCTCCTCCTCCTTTTTTCATTGGAATTTATTCTCTTCCTTTCTTTTTCTCTTTCTCCTCTGTCATTAGTTATCTCGTTGTTGAAGAAAATGAATAATTCAGGTTCAGATTGTCAATTGAACCAGAACAAAATTGATTATTGTTTTAAATTCAATCAAGTAGCTGAGGTGTTCAATTCAGAAGAAAAAATGTAGCAATAGAACATTTTTCTGTATTTGCAGCAAATTTGGGTGTAGCACGAAGATATTTGGGTGTATTTTTATTCTGATAAGTTCTGCATAATTCAAAACTCTTCCTCTTCCTCCTTCTCATCTTCTATTACTTTTTTTTTATTCATCTTTTCCTTTTTGTTTTATCTTCTCAAGTTTCTTCTTGTTTTACTCTCTCAACAAGCATAAAAACAAAAAAATCAAACAAAAAAAAGAAGAAACACATAATGCTGCAAAATTACTTGGAAGAGGATGAACTTACATTCATTTAACAAAAAGAAAGAAAGAAATAAAGAAAAAAATGCAGCACTAGAAGAAATATTTGTCTGTATTGCAACAAATTTGAGTGTAACACGAAGATATTTGGATGTATTTTAAGAATTTTGGGTGTTTTTTTATTCTAATAAGTTATGCATAATTCAAAACTCTTCGTCTTCCTCCTTTTCATCTTTTGCTGCTTCTTCTTTTTCATCTTCTTATTTCATATTCTCATAATTCTTATTGAGAAGAAAAAATAAAAAAAATACATAATGTTGCACAATCAATAGAAAGAGAATGAGACAGTAGTAAAAAAACGACGATGAAAATGAAACACGTGAAAAAAGAGAGAAAAAACGTAAAGAAGAAGGAGAAAAAGAAGGAAAAGGAGGAAGAAAATGAACACAAAATATGCTTCAAAAATCATTGAGTAGTGCGCGTGTTGACACACTCGCAACACGCTCGTATGGGTGAGCGTTGCCTCCTTTTTGTTAATTATTTATTTATTTTGGTACACATCACTCATTAATATCAGTAAATTAATTATTAATTAATTACTAATAGGTACGGTCTACGGAACTACCGGTTGTTGCATGCACCTTCAACCCAAAAAAGGGTTTGAGAATTGAGAATAAAGCAAAGAACACTACAACACGAAATTTAGATGCTTAGCATATCCCTTTTACTTTAAAAACAGACGAAACCATGTTTTCATTTTCCGTTTTTAATTTTAGTGTTGGTTGGATTGGTTTTTTATTGAAAAAGGCAAATTTTTTTGTAAAAAAAAAAATTATTTAATTTTAAATCTATTTGGATTTATTTTAAAAAAAATATTTTTATTAAAAAATAAATTTTGTTTTTTCTAAAAACAACA
>NC_029790.2:133048424-133048893 GCF_000816755.2 Arachis ipaensis | reverse complement strand
ATATGTTATTTTTAATTGAGAAATAATATATAAAAATATAAAATTTGAATTTTTAATATATTTATTATCTATTTATTAAAATAACAAAAAATATTAATAAAAAAGTCTTAAAAAACTCTTTTTTTTTATCCCTGTATTTGCTATAGAGAACCACCTCACCTAACATAAGTGAGTGAGTTGGATTGGACACATCTACATTTAAGCATATTATTACCAAATTGGATCTTCTTTTCATATTTGCCTAGGGTTTCATTAAACTTGGGCACAGTCCACATGTACAAAGGCCTAACCCACTTAATGGTACTTAAAGTTAATTGCTCAAATCCAAAAATGTAATAATGTGTTTAATAACTCCATAAATAATTAAACAGAGACCCAAAATCTTTTTCTTTAAATAAAATAGTTATTTATTTTTTTTTGTTATTTACGATATCTTTCAATCTGACATGCTAAGGACTAATTCGTCACG
>NC_029790.2:133045360-133048238 GCF_000816755.2 Arachis ipaensis | reverse complement strand
ACGTTTTCTAGTTGCTTTTATAAGTTTGTGTTGGGTAGAATTAGGCTCAATAATACATTATCAAAGTAATGTTATTGTTGGTGAGTTACCATATTTCACTTTGGTCCACATGCATGACATGCTTTATATATGTCTATGAGACAACTTTAATTAATGTTTGGGGAAAATGACAATTGCAAAATAATTATACAAAAAACAGCATTGCACAAAGCCACAAACTGTATAACACTAAGATAAGTGGAATCAAAGCATGCTATCATGTATTGTGTCAAAAAGATCTTGATTTTGATAACATATATATCATATCATATCGTTGTGTGAAAAGAAAGAAGAAATTATTGCATGGGATGGGAGTATATATCATCTATCTATATAATAGTCTTTAATTTGTAGCAATTTAATCAAGGTTTTAAAAGGCACTAACTAAAGGCTAAAGAATGAAAAATTTACGTCAAAAAATTTAAAAAAATCCTTTTGAGATATTAACTATTGTTTTGGTTTATTTGATAGTAAGATTTACTGTTACTTTTATAGTTTTATACATAAAAATCTAGAAATATTCAACACTAAATTTAACACCCTTAAATTAGAATATGTCCAATATAATGCTAGGTTAAGTCCTATAGCACTTCATATGAAAAGGACTTTTTAGTCCATACCCCCTTTTTTTTTTTGAAAATTATTTGAAGTTTTTTATTTGTCAAAAAGAAAAAATCATCATATAATGTTCAATGATTTCTTGAGAGTGAAGATAATGGATTATAAATTATGATAAGTACTCTGATCTGAAATAAAGCATCATCAATGGGCCATGACAAGTGGGGAGCTTCTTGAATAATCATGATCAACAATAATTTTAAGAAACAAATTATGCTCTTTATGTTCTAGAATAATATACTCACTCTTAGACTATATTAATTAATTATTAAATATTGAAATACTTTCTATTAGATAGAAATGTGGTGATTTAGCATATACACAATGGATAGTCACCAAAAAAAATATACACAATGGATAAGAAAATTTTGGTTCAATTAGATCATCACGTAAAATCTTTATTGTTAATATATAATATATAATAACATGAACATCCGATCTAGTAATTTCTCAGATAGAAAACTAGAAATGGTATTCTTTTGTGTTGATATGACAGAAAGACTTTCTTTTAGATGGGAAATGGGATGGATTGATAGAAATTAAAGACTATACTATAGGAAGGTTATCTGGTGTACCGGGAACACCGGTGTTCCAGTTGTTTTAACCGTTGATCTTAATTATAAAAGATATATATAATATATATTAATTAAAATCAACGGTTAAAACAACTGGAACACCGATGTTTCCCGGTACACCTGATAATTTTCCTATAATTTAATAGCATGCAAATCGTTACTAAGGAATGCATTATCAGCCAATTATAAATGGAAAAGTATAGGTAAACAATGAAAATATTAAACAATGTAAACAATAGATATATCGAATGTTCATTTTACTAGTGTACGAATGGTTATTTTAATATTAAAATTTAGAAGATTAATTTAGAGGTGTAGTGTGTTTTTATTTGATTGGTGATTGTTCATATTGTTCAACAAAATTATTGTCCCCTAGCATTCCCCATTATAAATATATAGGTATTTGGTATGTCCTCTTTCCATGCTTCTTCTCAACTCTCCCAAGTCCCAAGTCTGAACTACTCTCACAATCTTTTCTTATTTTCTTTTCAAGTTTGATTTAATTTTCATGGCCATCTAGTTATTCTAAACCTTAGCCTGCTTTCTTTTGAACTTTAATTGCATCATCTTTACTTGCAGGTATAAGTGATGGCACAATTTCTGCTACATGGAGATATCAATGCAACCATTTGTGAGACTCAAAAGTTCGACACCTTTTCATCGGTTAGTCCTGTTTCTATGACTATTTAATTTCTCTACGAATGTCATTAAAATTTATTATTTTTGCATCATATATTTCTTTTATTTAAATAAAAAAAACTTCGAAAATTAAATGGAACATATTGTATGTGAAATCTAATTAAAGTGTCTACTAATTCAAACATGTATTTATCAAAGGTGTATAATAGTCATAAATAGAAGATTGGTGAAGATAAAACCTATTTTATTTGCACTCTATTTTTTTTTATCGAAAATAGAGAGATTCGAACCCGCAACTTCTTAAATGAATATGAGAAAATTATGTCATTTGAGTTATAACTGGTGCACTTATTTGCACTCTATTTAAGAAGTTTTAGCTTCAACTATATATAAAGAAAGAGAGTTCCATTTGCAATAATGTAGGTCCTGTGTGAGATGAATTTCATCGAACCAATCATGGAATCAGACCAGCATGTAGAACATAGGGGGCAATTATCCCCACAAATATATATATTTTTTAAAAATTAACAATTTTATATAGATCAGATGTATATATTTATTCTCATTGTTATATTATGTTTGTCCTTCAAAATAAAATATAAATTGTTTTCTTGATTTTTATTTTAAAAATTTGATCTAATATTAAAACTAAAAAAAAATAAATAATGACAATTAACTTTGCAACACTAACTGATTAATTAATAACCAAATCGAGGCTTAATTTCCTAAATATAACTAAAATTATTAGTGATTTTTTCCAAACTTGGTTAAGATAAAAAAAATATCATCTACATATTAATATTTCCATTATTTTGGATTATTTTTTTTGAATCTGTCACTAAGTACAATCATGTTATATTATCTTGATAATCAAGCTTACAAAAATTTTATTAGATTGATTTATAAGAAATATTAGACTTTAACAAGATTATACCTATTATAAATAACAAAAATTTATGTATACATAAAAAATCAGTATTTTTATTATTATTATTTTATAATAATAA
>NC_029790.2:133044313-133044635 GCF_000816755.2 Arachis ipaensis | reverse complement strand
TTTATTTTAATATAAATATACATAATATTTATTAAATTTAACATTTAAATATCATATTTTATTATTTGTTGTACAAAATTTATAAGAATTATATATACTAATTATAGCGAATGAGTTATAACTCAAATGACATAATCTCTTTATACTGACTTAGAGGTCGTGGATTTGAATTTTCTTATCTTTAGTGTGTATATATATATACACACTAATTATACGTCATCGAGTCGATTTGATTTAATCTGATTTATATTCGGATTAATTTAAGGTCGAATTTCGTGTATTAAAAATTAAAAAAAATGATAATTTCATTCTTATTTTTTAT
>NC_029790.2:133028187-133029531 GCF_000816755.2 Arachis ipaensis | reverse complement strand
GCTTCAACAAAAATTGCATTATAAGTCCCTAGCTCAATTCTAAATTATGTGAATACATTTTTTTTCATAGATTAATGGCTAATTAATTGTAAATCAAATTTTTATTTGATTAATAAGTTGATTAATAAGTTATTTGTTGTCATTTAATCTAGAATGAATATCCCACCCGACTCCTGACAATTACCTCGAAATGACAATGAAGCCCCAAAAAAAAAAAACACCCGATTCGATCCCTGATCTTTTTTGGAGACTGATTAGTCCCTGTGCCAAAAAAAATAACATTGACTTTTTTTTGGCATAGGGATCTCGTTGTCATTTCGAGATAATTATTAGGGGTCAAGTTAGATTTTTTTTTGTCAAAGATCTCGTTGTCTTTTAAAATAATTGTCAGGACTATTTTGAATTTTTCTCTTTAATGTATTAAATATTTATCTTTAAAAGGACACTTACAAGATTTTTTTTATAGAATTTTTTTAGTTTGATAAATGAAGAACTAATTGGTCGGAAATTTAAATCTTATTTCCCTATTAATGAATGAAGCGGTTTATTTGATTACAAAATCAATCAATCTTATTCATAAAATATATATGAAAATACATAATATAGAAACAAAATAAACTTATCAGTCCTCAAATAAAATTATATCAAGATCCATGAATCTACAATTAATTTCTCATCCTCATGAACAGAATATTCAAATTTGTAAACAGATAATTAGAGCATACAAACGTTACAAAAAGAATTAATAACAAACATTACCAATAATTAGATCATTGATTCATCACCATCCATAAAGAACTTGTGTGTACTTATACTTGAGCCATCTGAAGCTCTTCCTAAAAGAACCTTTGACTTTTCCTTCAACAGAATACATCTTATAGCTTGCAACTCTCTTCTTCCTTTGAAACTCAGGATCACTTCCAAAACCCCATGACTTTGTTGAAACACTTTTCCCTTTCTTCAACTTAATACCCCTTTGATGACTTTTACTTTGTGCATATGAAACACTACTATAGGACCTTAGATCATGATCATCATGAGGCATAGTTGGTGGTGGTGCACCATAGTAGCTCTCCATATGCACCACTACTTGCCCATTATTATTTCCATAGGACCTTGATCTGTTGTAATTTTCCATGGAAATTGGGCTAAGAAAGAAAGAAAGAAAGAAAATAGTAGTAGAGGAAGAAGAAGATTAATTGGATTTTTGTATTTTTGCATATTCTAATCTCTTCTTCTATTTAAGGTTCTAAAGGCTTCTTTTATGAAAAGGGGTAATGAGAATTTTTGAGGGGATTGTGGAAATGTGGGGTCCAAAATAGAGACAATTAAGGGCTGGAACTG